>NC_069501.1:1200405467-1200580467 GCF_027579735.1 Bombina bombina | reverse complement strand
GCTGGTTTACTATTAAGTGAATACTAGATAAAAAGGGAGTCAGATTTGCTCATACTCAAAAGAGGCAGAATGCAACCTAAGCTCTCGTATTTCCCAGAGGACAGTGGCTACACTTTTAATTTCTAAGTGCTCATTTAGCAAGAAAGCAAATAAGTTGATTTTGTTTGTTTGTTTTTTACACAGTTTTTCTTTTCATAATTACTTTGATTAAACATATTTGTTTTTACTACAGAAGCATTGTTTAATATCCCTTTAAAAGCAACCATAAAAGTCCCAAACCAAAAATGCTCTAATGCAGTGGTCTCAAAGTACCAGCCCTGGAGCCATATGAGGCCCTTAAAATAGTTTCATCTGGCCCTCCCTTGTTTAAAGGGTAAACTATTAATTTGGTCTCTCAGTTTTTTGTTAGGGTTTTAAGAGGTGTAACTAGTTCTATATAGGCACTTGCAAGATAAATATAAAGACAAGTGTGCAGTGTGTAGACTCCCACCATGCACTGCTTGGGTAAATGTCACTCTTTACTTTGTTATACAGTTCCAGAATTATTACTTCACTTAGCAATCACAAGATAAATATAGACAACTGTGTATGTCTATTGTGGGCTACAACTCAAACCATGCACTACTACTTGGGTAAATGTCATTTCTATTTCTTAGTATATCCAGTTCCGTAGCACTCAATTCAAGCGGCCCCTATGGGAGAACAACACTTGGTGAGTGGCCCCCAGATACATTGAGCATGATACCCCTGCTCTAATGTGTAATTACATTTCATAAATGCACAGTTACATCCAATTAACAATGAGGTTGATTCAATCTTTACATTCTGATTCCCACGTTGAAAAAACAGGAAAGGTTTTATGTTTGTTTGGTTTTTTCCATTTAACCTAGTGATCACAATCTTTTCCAAGTCAGACACAGCCAAGACTGTTAACTTTGAATTTAAAGGGACATAATACCCATATGCTAAATCATTTGAAAGTGATACAGCATAACTGTAAAAAGCTGACATGAAAATATCACCTGAGCATCTCTATGTAAAAAAGGATGATATTATACCTCACAATTTCCTCAGCTCACCAGAGTAATTGCTGTGTAAAAATGTTTCTTTCAGTTACTGCCACAGCTGATAAAAAAGGAAGAAATTAACAGTAGCCAATCAGCATCAGCAGTGCTGAGGTCGTGAACTCTTTAGTTGAAATATATTTTTATTAACCACACTCCTCCAACAGCAAAGAATGTCACTTCTGATTTCAAAAAGTCTCTCCTGTATTTGAAAGTACATCCATGTTGCTATATTAAGCTACTACCAAGGACAGTAGACGGATTTCCACTCTGTAATTTTGACCAGAACAGTCCCCTTCGTTTTATGGAGTCTGCTGTACATTTTCAGCCAGAAGTGTGTTGTTTAAACATAAACCCACGATCCCCCAAACATTTTCTTAACAGTGCCCATCATATTTTATCCGTTTGGGGAGCACGTGATATGTATGAGGCATAACTATCGAGGGTTCTCAATCCCTATAACAAAAAACTTAGTACTAAAAACTGTGTAAACATAAAAACAATAACCATCAATGCACGATTCAAACTCAAATCTCAATACTTCAGCGTTGTATTTTATCGTTTTAACACTCTAAAGAGTTATTTGCTCATCCTGTTTTGCTCCTAATCTAACCAGTTGATTCTAATCCCCGCCATCCCTCCTCTCCTCTTGATCAGTACCTCTCACTCCTTCCCGTTCCACTTCCCCCTCAGCTACTGCCGAGGTACGGCCATTATCCCCAGATAATATCCAATAAAACCATACTTTCTGAAATTGGACCTCTGTGTCTTGAATTTGTGCTGCTGACTCATACATTGAGTACACCAATTTAATTCTGGCTATTACCTCTAACCACGACGGTACCTCTGTTTTCCAATATTTGGCTATCACTATCCTGGTCGTAGTGCACAGTATTCTAATAAACATATTAATGTGTTTGTTCAATCTAGGGATGCGTTCATGTAAGAGAGCCTGGGCGGGAGTGAGACTGATCCTCTCGTCTAACACCCTCTCAAGTAGTAAAGACAAGTTCTGCCAAACCTGATACACTTTAGGACATTCATACCACATGTGAAGGTATGAACCTACCTCTCTGCACCCTCTGTAGCAGAATTTAGAGCTTTCTTTTCCCATGTGGGCTGTTTTAATTGGGGTTAGGTACCATCTGAAAGATGTCTTAAGTGCATTTTCCCTCAGGTCAGCACCAATGAGGCCCTTACAGGTTTGGTGCAATGTTTCTTGCCATCTGTCTCGCTCTAATTCTTTATCTAGGTCTGCCTCCCAATTTGCCATTAATGTTGTTTTAGAGTCACATTTAATTTCCTGAATTGAAATGTATAACCTAGATATTGCCCTTTTGGGTCGAGCCGTCGCTGTACATAGGTGTTCAAGCTCAGTTTGTTTAGTGCATGTCAGGGATTTGTCCATGTATGTACGTGTAGCTGATATCACTTGGAGGTATAAAAACCATGGTAATGGAAGAGGTTCAAGTTTCTGTTGGAGCTGGGTGAAAGTTAGCGGATTGCCTTGGGAGTATATGTCAGCTACTCTATATAGTCCCTTGTTTTCCCATTTTCTAATGTGATATTTAAATTCGTCATTAACTATATATTTCAGGGGTAGCACCCTAGAACGCGAAGGGAGAATTCTTTCCATGTTTCTGGAGGTTGGCCACTGTCGTCTAGTGAGTAATGTGGTTTTGTTTCGGTATATAACGTGTCCCTTAGTCAGGTCTTTACACCAAAGGATGCCATCCGGAGTCTCCTGTCCCAGCATCTCTGCCTCTAAAAGAGGCCATATTACATCTTGCTGTCTCCTACCTAAGAGGGAGTCTTGAGCCAGTCTTGCTGCCCTATAGTAGTCAAGTAAGTTGGGGATACCGATCCCCCCCAGTTGCCGGTGTCTGTTTAAGATAGTATGGGGTATTCTCGGATGTTTATTATCTCTTAAGAAGCTATGTATGTCTCTCTGAAGGTTGGTTATTTCTGTAACATTAATTCTAATCGGGAGCACCCTGAATAAATATAACACTCTGGGTAGGATCGTCATTTTTACCGCAGATAGTCTCCCATACCAAGAAAAACCCATTTTCTTCCATTTTCACAGATCGGATCTGATCATTTTAAGTAAAGGGGTGTAGTTTGCTTCATACAGCTTCGAGGAATGTGACATTAATTTAATACCCAAATATTTCAACCCATCTGGAGCCCACTTAAAATCAAAGTTTGCTTCTATCAATTTGATAGTGTGTTTAGGAATGGAAAGGGGAAGTGCCTCACATTTGTCTATATTAATTTTGTATCCCGATATTTGAGAGAACTGCTGTATTGCTTGATATACATACGGCAATGACTGTAGGGGTTTAGAGATAGTCAGTAACACATCGTCCACAAATAGGGTGATTTTATGATGGAGTTTTCCTACCACTAGGCCTGATATATCCGGACAGTTGCGTATATATGCTGCCAATGGCTCAATGCATATGGCAAAGATCAGAGGTGAAAGAGGGCAGCCTTGTCTAGTGCCATTAAGTATGGGAAAATTATTTGATTGATGCCCTATTGCCCGAACAAAAGCTGTGGGTCTGGAATATAGCCCTCGTATCGCTTTCAGGAAATTGCCCTCAAATCCCATACGTGATAGAAGATCTAACATGTATTTCCATTCAACCCTATCAAATGCCTTCTCCGCATCCAATGAAAGGATCAGAGAAGGCATTTTCTATCTCGCAGTAAATCTATTATCGATGCCATCCTGCGGATATTGTCTGGGGCTTCCCTATCTTTAATAAATCCCACCTGGTCAGGATGAATAATATTGGGTAGAATATTTTTGAGTCGGTTGGCCAGGATTTTTGTCACTATTTTAACATCTTGGTTAATAAGGGAGATGGGCCTGTAACTGCTACACAAATTAGTATTTTTCCCCTGTTTTGGTATGACCACGATTTTGGCTCTAAGAAGTTCCTCTGGTATTGGACCTCCCTTCATAATGTGATTTGCAAACGTTATTAAATGTGGCACTAAGACCTCCCTAAATGCCTTATAGTACTCCCCCAGGAATCCATCAGGTCCCGGAGCCTTCCCAGGTTTAAGATCTTTTATAGCTGCTATTACTTCAGCTCTTGTAATCTCAGCGTTCAGATTAGTTCTGTCATCTTCAGTTATCACTGGCAAGTCCGCCTTCTCCAGAAAGGAGTCAAAAACCTCCTTCGTCTCTGGGTTATGTTGCACTTTCATGCCATCATATAAAATCTGGTAGAACTTGGCAAACGTGTCAACGATGTCCTGTGGGTGAGTGGTAGTTTGGTTAGTCGATGTCTGAATGCATGGTATAGAAAGGGATTGGTAATTGTCTCTGAGTTTTTTTGCTAAATATTTATCAGGTTTATTGGCAAAAATAAAGTAATTTGTTTTCAGTCTATGCGCCGCTTTAATAGAATGCTCATTCAATATAGATTGTAGTGTTTGCTTTTTTTCAAGCAGTTTGGTGAGTGTAATTTTAGAGTGATTCAGTTTATGTAGTGCTTCTAACGTTGTGATTTCGGTATTCAATTGGTTAATAAGGTCATTATTTCTTTTCCTACATAGTGTCTTTTCTTTGATTAGGACCCCTCTGATCACCGTCTTGTGTGCTGCCCAGGGTATGGCTGTGTTCTCTGTGGACCCTATATTAATATTCCAGTACTCTTGTATATGTTGTAAGATCCTACTTTTAACGGGTGGGTATTTGGTGCTAGTCGCGTCATATGTCCATGTTCTAGTTCTCTTGGGGTCTATTAGGTTTCCCATAGTGAGCACGGTCAGGGAGTGGTCTGACCAAACACACGGGTGAATATCTAAGGAGTGAACTGCTGGTTGTAGTATTTGACTAGTGAATACATAGTCTATTTTTGAGTAGCTGTCATGCGGTGCAGAATAAAAGGTAGTGTCTCCCAACCCTTTATGCAGAATTCGCCAAGTGTCCTGCAGTGTGTGTTGAGCCAGAGTCTCTAGGATATGTGTAGCCGTATTTTTCTGTCTCTGTTTTTTCTTAGTCAGTTGGGTATCTGTTGTTCTGGTCAGTGACTGCAAGTCAATGTTAAAATCCCCCGCCAGAATTATTCTTATTCTAGACCAGTCAGTTAGCAAATTTGAAATGGCAGCAAAGAATTTGTCTTGTTGTTCATTAGGGGCATATATGTTACATAAAATAATTTCTGTATTTCCCAAACTCCCAAAAACCAAGAGGTATCTACCCTCCTTATCAGAGATAGTCTCTCTATGTGTAAAGGGCACTGATGAGTGTATTAAAATAGAGACCCCCCTTTTCTTGGAGTCTAAGGCCGAGTGATATTGTTTTGAGTAATCTCTTGCCCAGTATTTGGGGATAGTATCTTTCAGGAAATGTGTCTCCTGAAGATAAATAACGTTAGCCCTCAGCCGTCTATAATGTGACATGGCAGTCCTTCTTTTGATGTCGGTGTTTAGACCTCTCGCATTATGCGAGACTAGAACTATCTTAGGGACAGTCATCAGAATCTATATACCAATGTGTCTTCCTATCCTCCTTTTTAGCAACACGGACCCCAGATAACATAACTCTCTCTAAGTCTTGATAGCTGAATATATAATATAAGAGTATAAGCCTGTAATTTTCCCCCTTCCTCCCCTGACTCTCTAGCTGTGTTTCCTTATTTCTATGGCTCTGTAGAGCATTTCTACAGGATGAGCATGCTAAAATCAAACAACATTTCGTGCATTTAAGTATTGATAGTATAAACAAACAAATATAATAACATAACATTAAATAACAGTTAAACATTTGAATACAATCATGTCGGATCCAGCACATAAGATTTGTACTGTGTATCTCCAACATGGAATCTCTACATTGCATCATTTACATCAGGCGAGGAGTCTCATTCCCCACCTGTGAGTTTAAAGTTTGATCTGCTTCTTGGCCATTTTCAGCCACCCATAGGACCGAGGGCAGACCACAAAATGTAGGAGAAGGAGTAGATGTTCTCATCCAGGACGTTTATGTATTGCCTGGACTTTTCATGTTTTGGATTTCTTTTTGTTTGTCACTTTCTTCCATTTTGATCTTTGGGATTTAGGCTTTAGTGACGAACTTTCGGAGGGGGCAGATGCCAAATCCTCTCCTGGGATGTCTGGTGGTTCCAAGTCCAGGAGCTTACAGATGTCCGGGATCTCATCAATGGTTTTAAGAGTTAGCATTTTACCATTTCGCATCACTTGTAACGCGAAAGGGAAACCCCATCTGTAGGGGATGTTGTTTTTTCTCAGCAGTAGAGTGAGAGGTTTCAGCGCATATCTTCTCTGTAGTGTTTTAATGCAAAGGTCCTGGAAGAACTGGATAATATTGCCCTGAAACTTGAACGTGGGGTTATTTCTAGCAGCTAGTAGAAGTTTTTCTCTGTCAGGGAACCGCAAAAGCTTAATTATGACGTCTCGTGGTGGCTGATCTGGTCTGGGCTTCGCTTTTAGGGCCCTATGCGCTCTTTCGATTGGGCATTCAGAGTCCATCGAGTTTCCTAGTATCGCATTGAATAGTTGCTGGAGATAGTTGTGTAGTTCTTCTGCTCCAATGGACTCAGGGATGCCTTTAAGTCTGATATTAGAGCGTCTGCTCCGGTTCTCCAGATCTTCAATCTTTTCTTCTAGATCTTGTATATGCTGGTTATGTGAGTTAAGAGTCTGGGAAACCATTGTAATCTCCTCTCCCATTTCCTCTGTAGCTGTTTCTAAGGAATCTACTCGGGTTCCCAACTCGAGCATTTCTGCTTTGATATCCGTAAGACTGTTAGTGACTGCAGTTTGGAAGCTGTCCATTTTTCCCATAGTTTCTCGAAGTTGGAAGCTATGTCCTGTTTGGATACCAGACCCTGCAGGTCTGCTTTAGTATCGGGAATTTGATCCGGGGATTCCTCTTCGTTCTCAGAATCCATATCTTCCTCA
This sequence comes from Bombina bombina, assembly GCF_027579735.1. Classification (NCBI taxonomy): domain Eukaryota; kingdom Metazoa; phylum Chordata; class Amphibia; order Anura; family Bombinatoridae; genus Bombina; species Bombina bombina. The sequence continues at coordinate 1,200,573,463 of NC_069501.1, read as the reverse complement.
ATTTCCGCTAGGGCGATTTCTTGAGATTTGGTGATTTTGGGGGCTTTAAAGAAGGTATCTACTGATAAAGATTTTAGGTTTTTGTCTCCTTTAAGACCTTTTCTTGTAGCCATGTTGTGTAAGTTGGTAGACCAGTTGTTTTCTGTTACTTTTCTTTTGCGGTTTTTCAAGTATCTATCAGGTGTGTCTAAGTTCCTTTATTCCTATTGTGGAGAGGTGCCAGTTCCTCCTGACCTCCGCTGAGTAGTAAGGTGTATTTAGCTATTTCTGCGCCCTCCCTATCTCCTCCCGCTCCTTCCAGAGATATTTAGTAGATAAGAAATGTTTCACCTTTCATAGCTTAAGTAAGCCTGTGTGCAAATATATCATCTTCATAGTATCAATCTATGAGAGGCAGTGACACTGCAAGTGATGCAATAGTGGGTATGGGGTCAGCGTTTAATCATCCATGTCGGACCATCTCATCATATTATGGTTCTGGCCTCTACATCCTCTGTGTTAACTGTCCCTAGACCTTTAGCAAGCGCTCAGACGGGAAACTGAAGTAGTCACTGAAAGTTTCCCCCACCCCAGGGAAGCTGTCCTCACTGGACGGAAACGGGAAAAGGAATTGGGGTATGACCTACTGATATTTCAATCAGCAGGAAATGTAGGGGAGAGGGAACCACACAGCGACCCCAAGCTCCTGAAATATGCTGAGAGGGGGGCAGATGGGGAAATGCTGCAGTTGACTCTTCTTTATTTGATGTTACACCCTCTCCCCCCCCCCCTCCACAGCAATAACAACTTGTTGCAGCAAATAAAACTTTTTCAGCATGGGTAGTACACTGTATTAAAAGCTTCAGTGTGACTGTCAAATAATCCACAAACAGATCTCCCTTTAGGTGTAGTGCACTAATTTTCCCCAAACCGTGTGATTTCTAGACAGTTTGTGTCTGCAGGGGCATTAAGATCTTCACACACTGAACATATGTAAAGTAATATCCGTGAGCCTGTTTCTGATTTGTGGTTTTGAGGGGCTTCTCTTTAATTATAACTGGGAGCTATGGTGTAGTTAGCTGGCATTGATGTTTAGTGTCAGTCACTTTTGTGGTAGGGTAAAGAAAAGGAAGAAGAGACCGGAGCTCCAACTTTCTCTGCTCTGTGTGCTAGTGCTCTCAAAATGGCGTCTTTTCGCGCCACTGGGCTCTGTCTGATATGGCTCAATGTGCGTTATGTATGACTCGGGCTTGGGCGGCTTAAGATCAGCACATATGGGGTGAAAGTAAATGAAAGTCTTTCCGGGGTAACCTCCGGTGTTTGCTTACCCCTCCGGAGTAGATTTGAAAGTCTGCGTTAGATAAGCCCACCTCTGTCTGCCCTTCTAGCTTTCTTAGATTGTTCAGTCGGCTCCGGAGCGGGGCCCCGACCCTCCGGAGGTGCCGTCCGGCTGTTGTATTAGTGCAGGTCTCCTTTTCCCTGTGTCCTCACCCCAGAATAGGAGCGTAGTGAAGCGAGTATCTGTTAGAGGGATTCCCCTTCTGTATATGTGCACCGGCTCTTCTCTCCTCGCAAGGTGCAGCTTCCCGTCCGAGCACCTAATTGCTCCTCACAGATGCCCCACTATATAAAATAACAGATTAAGTCCTTTGGGGCAAATTCACTAATAAAAAACACCTAATTACTAAGGATTGTTTGAGGAACTACTGTGTGTTGCATCCATTCAGCTCGGCTGCTAGCTCCGCCTCGGTCGTGAACTCTTTAAAGGGACACTGAACCCAAATTTTTTTCTTTTGTGATTCAGATAGAGCATGACATTTTAAGCAACTTTCTAATTTACTCCTATTATCAAATTTCCTTCATTCTCTTGGTATCTTTATTTGAAATGCAAGAATGTAAGTTTAGATGCCGGCCAATTTTTGGTGAACAACCTGGGTTGTTCTTGCTGATTGGTGGATAAATTCATCCACCAATAGAAAAGTGCTGTCCAGAGGTCTGAACCAAAAAAAAAAGCTTAGCTGCCTTATTTTTCAAATAAAGATAGCAAGAGAACGAAGACAAATGGATAATAGGAGTAAATTAGAAAGTTGCCTAAAATTGCATGCTCTGTCTGAACCACGAAAGAAAAAAAATTTGGTTCAGTGTCCCTTTAACTGTGATCTCATGAGATTTCATAGTAAACTTCCTTAAACTGAATAGGGAAATAACATGAGTGTGCATGAAGCACGCTCCCTTGCCTGTCCCAGGACAGGCATACTGATTTGCTGCTTTACAATGGGATGTGAATACTTAGGATATTGTGAGGTAAATATCTTTCTTTTTTACATAGAAATGTTCAGGTGATATTTTCTTGACAGCTTTTAACAGCTTTGCTGCATCCCTTTTAAGTGTTTCAACATTTGGGTATCATGGCCCTTTAAGTAGATAAAAACATGTAAAATCATATTTATGCAATATTCATGTTTAATGAAGTGTTATACTATGTATTTATTGTAAATATTTCACATTCCAATGTTCTGCACATAGGGGAATATGTTCTTTGTATTTATAAATTGACATTTCTATATATCTATACCTACATATAATCATGTAAATACATATATATGAATAAATATAAATGTATATAAAAGCTATAGATATTTATTGTACCAAAAATACCATCAAATATATAGAGAAATATGTATTTATGAATAAATAGAACATATTCTTCTATGTAAAGAACATTTTAAAGTGAAATATTCATATTTTCATGTCGGGTTAGCACACATGAGAATATGCGTTCGGGTTTTGGGGTGTTAGGTTTTTTTTTCACTTTTTTTGCTCCATGGGTGAATACGGGAACATACACGCGGTATTCTAACGGCATTTTTAACTTGTTGGGTTAGCGCACAAGCAAAACAGTTTACTTTCAACTCATAATTTGAGCGCCCTTGGTCAGGGGAATTGTGATTACAGGAGCCATTGCTGTACGTGCATTATATGGATGATTCTCCTCCAATCTGTTCCATCCAATCTGAACTTTTTCCAATAAGGAAATAATGTTATTGCTTTGATTGTGATTACTCCGAACTTGAAAAACATGGATCAGAAGCCAAAAGAAAACAGGAAAGATTGGAATCAACCCCTGTGTGTTTAACTCCTACAAAGGGTGCACTGCTGCTCTGGAGTTGACATTTACATTCGGCGAGATTACAAGTCTTGCGTTAGCCTTAAAAAGCAGCGTTGAGAGGTCCCAACGCTGCTTTTTTCCTAACGCTGGTATTACGAGTCTTGAAATGACAGGTGTACCGCTCACTTTTTTGGCCAGAGTCGTTAATACCGCAAATCGACTTACGTAAATTGCATATCCTATATTTTCAATGGGACTTGCCTAACCCCGGTATTACGAGTCTGCAAAAAAGTGAGCGGTACAGCCTCTCCTGTCAAGCCTGGTACCGCATTTAAAAGTCAGTAGTTAAGAGTTTTATGGGCTAACGCCATAACATAAGGCTCTTAACTAAAGTGCTAAAAAGTACACTAACACCCATAAACTACCTATTAGCCCCTAAACCGAGCCCCCCCCCCCCCCCCATCGCAAACACTAAAAAAAAAATTGTAGCCCCTAATCTGCCGAACCGGAAATCGCCGACACGATAAAATATTTATTAACCCCTAAACCACCACCCTCCCGCATCGCAAACACTAGTTACATTTTATTAACCCCTAATCTGCCGTCCCTAACATCGCTGACACCTACCTACATTTATTAACCCCTAATCTGCCACCCCCAATGTCGCCGCCACTATATTAAATTTATTAACCCCTAAATCTAAGTCTAACCCTAACACCCCCTAACTAAAATATAATTTAAATAAATTTAAATAAAATTACTATCATTAACTAAATTATTCCCATTTAAAACTAAATACTTACCTATAAAATAAACCCTAAGCTAGCTACAATATTATATATAACTAATAGTTACATTGTAGCTATCTTAGGGTTTATTTTTATTTTACAGGCAAGTTTGTATTTATTTTAGCTAGGTACAATAGTTATTAAATAGTTAATAACTATTTAATAGCTACCTAGTTAAAATAAATTCAAATTTACCTGTAAAATAAATCCTAACCTAATTTACAATTACACCTAACACTACACTATAATTAAATTAATTACCTAAACTAACTACAATTAAATGCAATTGAAAAAAAAATATCTAAAGTACGAAAAAAAAACCACTAAATTACAGAAAATAATAAAATAATAAGTTTTTTAAAATAATTACACCTAATCTAATCCTCTAATAAAATAAAAAAGCCCCCAAAATAATAAAAAGCCCTACCCTATACTAAATTACAAATAGCCCTTAAAAGGGCCTTTTGCGGGGCATTGCCCCAAAGTAATCAGCTCTATTACCTGTAATAAAATATACAATACCCCGCCAACATCTTCATCCATCCGGTGTGGAGGGGGTCCATCTTCAAGACATCCGACGCGGTGCATCCTCTTCCAATGAAGTCCAACTGAAGAATGAAGGTTCCTTTAATTGACGTCATCCAAGATGGTGTCCCTTGAATTCCGATTGGCTAATAGAATTCTATCAGCCAATCGGAATTAAGGTTGAAAAAATCCTATTGGCTGATCCAATCAGCCAATAGGATTGAACTTCAATCCTATTGGCTGATCCAATCAGTCAATAGGATTGAACTTCAATCCTATTGGCTGATCCAATCAGTCAATAGGATTGAACTTCAATCCTATTGGCTGATCCAATCAGCCAATAGGATTGAACTTCAATCCTATTGGCTGATTGCATCAGCCAATAGAATTTTTTCTACCTTAATTCCGATTGGCTGATAGAATTCTATCAGCTAATCGGAATTCAAGGGACGCCATCTTGGATGACATCATTTAAAGGAACCTTCATTTTTCAGTTGGACTTCGTTGGAAGAGGATGCTCTGCGTTGGATGTCTTGAAGATGGACCCGCTCCGCGCCGGATGGATGAAGATAGAAGATGCCGCCTGGATGAAGACTTCTGCCCGTCTGAAGGACCTCTTCTGGCCGGCTTCGATGAAGACTTCTGCCGGTCTGGAGGACCACTTCGCCCGGCTTCGTTGAGGACTTCGTCCCGGCTGAGTGAAGACTTCTTAAGGTAGGGTGATCTTCAAGGGGTTAGTGTTAGGTTTTATTAAGGGAGTATTGGGTGGGTTTTAGAGTAGGGTTGGGTGTGTGGGTGGTGGGTTTTAATGTTGGGGGGTATTGTATTTTTTATTACAGGTAAAAGAGCTGATTACTTTGGGGCAATGCCCCGCAAAAGGCCCTTTTAAGGGCTATTTGTAATTTAGTATAGGGTAGGGCTTTTTATTATTTTGGGGGCTTTTTTATTTTATTAGGGGGATTAGATTAGGTGTAATTAGTTTAAAAAACTTGTAATTATTTTATTATTTTCTGTAATTTAGTGGGGGGGGGGTTTCGTACTTTAGATATTTTTTTTCAATTGTATTTAATTGTAGTTAGTTTAGGTAATTAATTTAATTATAGTGTAGTGTTAGGTGTAATTGTAACTTAGGTTAGGCTTTATTTTACAGGTAAATTTGAATTTATTTTAACTAGGTAGCTATTAAATAGTTAATATTTACCACTTTAAAACAGTTTACTTGACATCACCATAGTTGTTGTTTTTTTCTTCCCACGCTCAATTGTTTTTGTCAACAAGTGTTCTGCACAAGAAACGTACTTCCTGTAATTAAAATGTTTTACAGATTATTTATTTTTGATGTTTTTAGTAAAAACTAATGTTCTTGTACTGAGAAAAAAAAATGTCTCTGTCCTCTATTAAAGGGACAGTCTACTTGAACATTTGTATTGTTTAAATAGACAGATAATCCCTTTATTACCCATTCCCCAGTTTTGCATAACCAACAGTTAATTAATATACTTTTTACCTCTATGATTACCTTGTATCGAAGCCTCTGCACTGCACTCTTATATTGTTACAAACTTGCATTTTAGCCAATTAGTGCTGGTTCTTGCAAAACCATTATCATTCTCCTCGGAAGTGAGCACAATGGCACACATTAATTAGCACTGTCTGGCTGTGAAAAGTTAATATAATGCACTGAGGTAAGAGGCAGCCTGCAGCAGCTTACAAACAGGTAGAGATTTAGAGGTTATAAAGTATATTTAATATAAACATTTTGGTTGTGCAAAGCTGGGTTAATGGGTAGTAAAGGTGTTATCTGTCTTTTTAAACAATAAAAAAAAATCAAGGAGACTGCCCATTTAAAGCAGCTTTGCTTATCATCCAGTTAGAAATCAGTCCTTAAGACCAATGAATACATAGGTATGCACTTCCTGTTATCTTGTTCATGCAAAAATTAGTTTTAGAATGTTTAAACTATACTTTTTCATTTGCGTGAAAGTATTGCATTTTAGATGCTGCTGTCTTTAAAGGGAGAGTGCACTTGTATAAGCAGCAGATAAGAGTTTATTTGCAGCTGATGCAGGAACACCCTTTAAAAAGGGTTGGTTTCTCTCTTACCCATATAGGTAGGTTGATTTCTCTTGATGCCTCTTGCCCACATAGCTGTTTTTCCTGTTGAAACTGCCACTATAAATGCAATATTACAACAACAACAAAAAACTATTTAAAATGACAAATAAAGATAATGAGTTATTTCTAAAAAAAAAATATTAAATCTAGTAGGTAAATGGATAATTAGGAACCAAGTAAATAGAATACAATTTTATAATACACTATCTCTTTAAGGTTAACAACTTAGAAAGGACAATGATCAGAATAATAACTGATTCTATTATGAAAGAGTGTCTGCCAGGGACCAGCACAGTTGTGGCTATTGGCCCAATATTGGATGCTGTAGAGACCTGCTAGTGCATAACCTGCCTTGTTATTGTATCCACACTCTGGCTCTCATCCCATTCTCCATACATCTTTGATTAGCAGCAGTTGCTTAGTAATCTCATTAAGAAACACAGAATGACTTCTCCAAAATCTCAGCCAGACTGCATATGGCTCTTCCCACAAAGATGGGAACAGCTGGCATCCCAAACAAACTTACTATTTAGAAGCCACCTAAGAAACAGTGAATGTTGTTGCTCAATGAGATTTTGCTTTTTCTAAGACTTTAAGACAATTTTACATTGTCACAAAGCTATAAAAAATAGTGATGGTTATATATTGATTTGACACAGATAAAACCAATGTTTGAATGACAAGTTACTTGCTCCTGTTAGCTATAGGTAGTAGTAGCCATATGATAATAGTGATCACCTGCACTGGCAGACACAAGGGTCTATCTAGTTTGTTTGGACCCTATGCAGAGTAAATAAAGAAGCAGCTGGGTTTATTTTTCTTGTTATTTCTGGGGATTGGTCTCCTTATCTGCGCCTGCACAAGGAGATAAAGATTTGTGCTGGGTTTTTGTTCTTTGATACAGGGGGGTCTCATGTACCTAGAAAATGCACAACCATCAACTGCACTAGGCAGATTCCAAGATGGGGTTCCTAAGCCCTCTTCTAACTCAAAGGTTAGGGGCATGATGCACCATTGTTGAAAGGGAGGTACACTCTCTTATTGAGGAGGGATATGACTCTCAAAATGGAAGGTGATTGCCATTTACACGAACATGCCGATTGTATTTACAGACAGAGAAAATATTTTATAAGTAAACTTTTTCCTTAAAGGGACAGTTTACCCCCCAAAAAATCCCCTTTAATTTGTTCCAAATTATCTATTTTACCTGCTGGAGTGTATTAAATTGTTTACAAGTAGCTCATTTACCCTTATTTCGGCATTGGAAATAGCAGATTTAGCCTGTGGTATCCCCACCTATACTAAAAGTTTTTTATTAAGTTTATATATAGGTCACTGGTAGACAATAGGGTATTTCATTTATTATATATATACCCCATAAGAATGTAATTCCACAAAAATATCACCCACTGCACAAATAAGCTGTGTAGTGCCGATCTAACACAGCACCTAACCTGCCTTCATTAGTCAAAGATGGTAATTACAAGCCTAGTGATGATGGGCTTACTCTGTGTTTTTGTTGCTTTTCTTACAGTTTATTGCAATTTACACAGACTTTTATATACACAAATAACCAGTACCCAGACCATTAAAGATCTATTGTCCAGCTATATTCTAATAAGCTTCAAAGTCAATTGTTTTCTGAATGGGGATAGTCACTGCTATCTTGTCAGGGGAATGATACCTGCTTGCTTATACCCTCAGGCTGGGTGTTGGCGTTTGCATGTATTAATGGTGATGAAAGGATTTTCTACACTGTTGTATGGTAGGTGTGGGGGGTAGTATTGACAGGCTACCATATCATGAGGTCTCTGTATATTTATCCAACCAGGAACAGGGTCTTTCCATGCCTGAATATGCTCTCATATTTATTTAAAAAAATGTCTATAGAAAATGTTTATCAATGTTTATCAATGTGTCAAAATTAAGAAGTAACTATTCACGTCAGTTTGATATTAGTACAATCTGAAACAGTTCTCAGATGCGTTAAGACCATCCATTTTCTAGATTTAGCAATTTGTTTGTTAGAAAAATGACACACTCATATTTCCTAGACGGACACTTCCGTTTGAGGAGGGGCCTTGCAAACACCTGTGCAAGCACCTGTGAACAGAGCACCTGTGAACAGAGCACCCGACAGTAGCGGGTGAATACAAGCCATCCTATCCCTCCACGCCAAGACTCTTGTGCCGAGTAATCACACACTTGAGCTAAGAGACGCAGTGGCGAGTCGGAAGCTCATTAGCTGTTGAAGTGGGCCAAGTCGCTAAGGCCTGAAAACCCCTGTGCATAAACTGACCTCCACTTTGGGGAGACTGCTGACACTCTGGACGGTAAAGGAGGGCAGCCCAAGAGCAGGTGGAGCCAGCAAGATGGTTAGAGAGATGCCGATATCTGACTAGAAGGAAACCTGCACGAGCAGTATGGTGGTTCCAGAGCGGAACATAGTAAAGATCGAGGTCTCAGGCTTTTTCTGGTGCTAAGACCGGGAGGGGTGCATGTGAATCAGAGCATTACCTACAGCCGGCGAGACGACGTGAACAGTCCCAGCAGAGCGGGTGAGTGAACGCTTGGAGCCGCCTCCGCGAAAAGTGGAGGTGGGACACATAGGGGACAAAAGCTTACTGCGCTAAACAGTTTGAAGTGACGCTTGCCCCGGCAGAGAACTGCTACTGCATTGTTTGAAAGCCGGAGATTGGAACCGGGGTGAGTTTGTATTAAAAGCGTGTTTCCCTCAATTGTAGTCCCACTGAAACGGTGAAATTAGCAGCCTCACCTGAGCAGAACTGTTTCTTTTTTTTTGTGCTGGTTTGAAAGTGTATAACTAACAAGGGTGTGCGCTGTCTCTGCATGGCCGGGCGTCTGTAAAGAGAGAGGTTAAACCTGGGCAGACCTAAAGCATTACCCTGGAGCCGTTAGTCTGAGGAAGCTGGCAAGTTTCTGATGGAAGAGGCATGCACCCCCCTTAGATATTCAATAAGAAAATGCTTTCTGTGAATTTCTGATTTTGTGAAGTGGGGACACAAGCGCTGAATTAAGTCCTGGTAAAATAACTGTGGCTAAATTACTCTCCGAGAATAGAATATAAGGTTCTGAATTAGGCAGATAGCAACTGAGCCTAAGGAAGTTAAAGTGGAGAAGATAAAGCCCAGGAGAAGGATGCCAAGATAAGTTGGGACGATACAGGGAGACCCCCTAAACTAAATAGACTATTTCTAAAAATTAGACTGGTTCGAGTGGCTTCTTTACTACGGTCTGGGAAATTTGGACTGAATCTGATTGGATTTTTTTTGATATATAAGCCTGGTTTTCTGTTGCATATTGTGTTCTCTCCCCTTCTCTTTCTCCCTTTTTTCTTCTCTTCTCTTTTTTTCTCCCCTTCTTATTGCCCTCTTGTAGAGCTGCAACAATAATAGATAGCTGTCGATAATAATTTAGGGTTGTGGTGGCACTACACTTTGACTGTTTACACTAGGAATAAGGAGTTTGTAACTGAAAAAAAATGACACAGAATCAATGTGTAATTTAAAGCACTGATAGATATTTAGACACACTATATATCTATTTCAGAAGTGCTGCGTTGTTGACAGCAGCACACACACAATATATTAGGAATTGCACAAGTTAAGGGAGTCACTTTTATCACTGTATGTGTTTATATGTATGTAGAGATATAGATATATATAGGTCTGTGTATAGGTTTACATACATATACATTTAACACTTTTTCCAATTTGTTTTTTTTTTCACATGATTGTTGTTTCACTGTTTTATAGAGGAATCGGCGGGGTGCTCTTTTTTTTTTTTTTTTTTTTTTTTTTTTTTCACTACACTGTATTTCTTGATTGCATTTTATGGAAAGGTTTGTCACTCAGGGTAAAAATAGATCGCCAGCTATGCCGGGACAAAGCAAAGGGAAAAAAAAGCTAAGAGCAGCGAGATGGAGAATAGTCTAGAGATTCAATCTCCAGTTTCTTTAATTGCAGATAAACAAATCTTGATCAACCAGATCGCAGACCTGATTATGCCTCAATTCAATATACTTAAAGCTGAAATTTCAGATCTGGCTGGAGAAGTAAGACAATTCTCAACACGCTTTGCTGAGGTAGAATCTAGGGTCTCTGATCTGGAAGACCAAACTGGGGTACAAGATACAATTATTCAAAAACAAGGGGAGCTAATTAAAACGTTACATTCACGGTTGGAGGATTTAGAAGACCGCTCCCGCAGAAATAATGTTAGAATTATAGGTCTCTCTGAAACGATTGAACAACAAGATTTAGTTAATTTTGCTGCAGTGGTATTACCCCAATTGCTAGGCATTCAAAATGCTGAGAAGCCATTTATAGTTGAAAGAGCCCATAGGTTGGGGGTGGCACGTTCTAACACAGATGGTACTACTAAACCCAGGCCAGTTTTGGTTAAGTATTTATGTTTTCAAGACAAGATTACACTGATGAGTCATTTCAGGAAAACAAATGCTTTGATTTATGGTCAAGATAAAATCCTGCTGTTTCAAGACTTTTCAGTAGAAACATCACTTAAAAGGAGAGAGATGGCCCCATATTGTTCGATGCTCTTTAAGAAAGGCATTCAGGCAAGAATGTTGTATCCTGCAAAAATAGTTGTAAACGCAAAGGGCGAAAGCTATACTTTAAATAATCCTCACGAAGCTAAAGAGTTTATAAAATCACTAACTTAGATGGAGTGGTAGGTCAAGAAAAGGACCCAGATATTAGACATATATGTCCATAATGGGGTTTTTGATGTTTTTCTTTTTTAGGGGCGTTGTTGTGTTTGTTTTTTTTTTTTTTTGTTTGTTTTTTTTCTCTCCCTTTCCTTCCTGTTCACCGACATTATGTTAAAGTTCGTTGCTTCAAATAAATGTTGAATTTTCTTTCCTGGAACGTGGGGGGAATAACCTCCCCACCCAAAAGAAGTATTATTTTAAAACAACTCAAACAACATCATCCTGATGTGGTTTTTTTACAAGAAACACATCTCAAGATTAAAGAGATCCCTAAATTGCAATGTAAATGGGTTGGAAAAGTAATTGCTACTCCCGTTTCAGCGCGCAAAAGAGGAGTGGCCCTCCTTTTTTCTAAAAAATTGACATATACGCTCTTGTCGCAGGAACTTGATTTAAACGGTAGATTTCTCATTGTTAAGATAGAACACAGGGGAGTAATATATGTACTGTGTAACATATACGCCCCGAACGTCATAGATACCAAATTCTGGGACGGCTTATATATTAAACTCTTTCCATATATAGACCAAAATCTAATTATAGCAGGAGACTTCAATATGACTATATGCCCTTATCTAGACAGAAGTAAATCAGGTACAAACATGCAGGAGAGAAACAGGGAGAGAAAAGTTTTTAGGAATTTTATGAATAAACTAAACCTTCACGACATCTGGAGAATAAATAACCCAGATGTAAAAGCATTTTCTTGCGAATCTAAAGTATATAAGAGTTTTTCCCGTATCGATCTTTTTTTGATATCAGATAGCATGGTTAAGCTAGATCTAAAACCCACCATTCAAGATATAGTAATCTCAGACCACGCTATAATTAGCCTAGAAGTGGAAGGGGTCAAGAAACAAGCTGAGCAAAACTTTTTTTCCTTTCCCAAATATCTTATCCAGGATAATGAATTTAGGAATTTTTTAAAGCAAGCATGGATAGAGTATGCAGGGTTTAATAGGGGATACATAGACAAAATAGAAATATTTTGGGAAGCAGCGAAGGCGGTTCTTCGCGGAAAGATCAGAGCATACATGATTAAATGGAAGAAAAAAACCTCTGCTAGAAACCTCCAATTGACCAACCAAGTAAGGAATGCATATAAAACATACATTGCTAACCACTCTGGCAATGCATGGGATAATTATAAGAAAGCTAAAGCTGAGAGGGATACCTTCCTTAAACAGAAGGGACAAAGGGAAGATCTCAAAGCAAAAGCCTTTTTTAAGAGTCATCACGGGAGGTCGGCTAAACTTCTGGCTAAAATCATTAAAGCAGGGAAAGGGAGAGACAATATCCCATGTATAACCAAGAATAACAAAAGGCATACAACGCCACTTGAGATCAGGGAGGCTCTATATGAATATTATCAAGAGCTTTACTCAGCCCAAAAAACAGAAGATAGGGCTAAAGAGGCATTTTGGAGCAAAATCACTTTACCCAAAGTATCTCTGGAGCAATTACAAGAACTGAACCAGCCAATTTTGATAGAAGAAGTGGTGACGGCTATAGAGAAATTGAAAATGAATAAAGCCCCCGGGCCAGATCAATTACCAACTGAATTCTACAAAATACTGATAGACAATATTCCGGAAACATTAGTAAAATTATTTAATAAATACTATACTAATAATAGAATGGATTCACTGTACTTTACCACATCGGTCGTGACCCTTATTCCCAAAAAAGATAAAGATTTAGAGCTCCCAGGCTCCTATCGCCCTATTTCGTTATTGAATAACGATTACAAACTTCTTACTCATATAGTGGCAGACAGACTGAAAAAGTGTATGAATAATCTAATTCATATAGACCAGACGGGTTTTATGACAGGTAGAAGCGTAACTAAAAACATACGCAAAGCACTTTTAACAATAGATCATTTTTGGAATAGAGTGCAAGATGGTGGTAAGGCTCCCAAAGTAGATTTGGCGCTATTGACGCTTGATGCGGAGAAAGCCTTCGATTCAATAGAATGGAATCACCTATTTACTACCTTAAAGCATTTTGGCTTAACAGGGGGCTTTTTAAATTTTATAAAACTATTATATAATAATCCTTGCTCCTATCTATTAATTAATGGGGGACTTTCTTCAAAAATAACGTTAGCGAGAGGAACTAGACAGGGGTGTCCTCTGTCGCCACTTCTCTTCAATCTTTCAATTGAACCTTTCGCGACTCGTTTGAAACAAGAACTGGAAGGCATCTCTTTGGGGGACACCAAACTCACTCTATCGTTATATGCGGATGATCTCCTATTATTTTTATCGAAAACTAAAGATAGTATACCCACTCTCTTGGGGATAATAAAGGAGTTCAGCCTGTTTTCTGGTTACAAGGTTAATCAAAACAAATCAGAACTTTTATGGATTTATAAGAGGAAAGACAGTTTAAGGGATTTTCCTTTTCAGATAGTAGATCATATTAAGTATTTAGGGATTTATTTATCTGGCAACCCCAAAAAATGGTATGCACTTAACTATACAAATTTTTTTGGGGAAGCCACGTCCATGGTAGATAAGTGGAAGTCGCTTCCAATTTCTTTGTCTGCTAAAACTACTTTATTAAAAACATTCATGTTTCCACGTCTCTTGTATATAATGCAAAATCTACCAATAATAATTAAAAACTCAGACGTACAACTCTTTAATAAACTATGTACAGGTCTGCTATGGGGGAAAGGGAGACCACGTCTATCTATACGATTCTTGCAACAAAACAAGGATTCAGGAGGGTTTGGACTCCCAAATATCAAAGTAACCAATTGGGCTACCTTGGTTAAGATTGCAGTAGACTGGATAACCGAAGCCAATCATTTCACCCTCTTTGATTTAGAGGAGGGAATGATTAAACCTTTTTCGTTAAAAGCAATTCTTCACATGCCGTTGAGCAGTCTACCATCCAGTATTGGTAATTTGAGGGTGACTTACAATATAATTATAGCTTGGCAAAAATTTTGTGGGGAACTTGGGTTAAGTTATACCTTTTCTAAATATCTCCCCATAACAGGTAACCCTGGATTTGTACCGGGACTTTCTCCCGGTATATTTCAGGGCTGGCGTTTGCGGGGTCTGAAGTATGTTGCCCAGCTACTAGAACCAAGCACGGGCACTGTGAAAACCTTTGAAAGAATCAGAAGGGAATTTGATCTCCCAAAACATCACTTCTACGCGTACCTCCAAATCAGACATTATATTCTGCATGGGACACAATACCCACACATCGCACGAGACCTAGGAATAATCGAATCTGGTATTGGAATGTTTAAGAATGGATATTATTCAATATCCAGCTGGTATAAGATGATCATGTTAAAATACGGTCAACAACACCTGGAGTCAATTCTCTCCAAATGGCAGAGAGTGCTGCGAGATACAGAAATGAATAATATTAAAACAAGTATTTTACTAACAGGCAGTAGTAATATAACGTGGAAAGAGTCCCATAGCAAAATATTAAATTTTTCCTATATCTCTCCGGTAATACTAGCCAAATGGGATAAAAAGTGTTCAGGTAATTGTTTTCATTGCAAATTCCCGAAGGCAGATATCCTACACTGTTTTTGGTCCTGCCCAAAGATTGCCAGATTTTGGAACAGAGTTAACTTCTGGGTAAACAAATTTACGCATCAAAAAGTGGTTTTGCTCGCAAAAACAATCTTTTTCCTATCTAATTCAACCTCTCAAGAAGGAAAGAAAGATAGAGATTTTATTAATACGGCCATTCTGGTGGCTAGGAATATAATTCTGCTACATTGGAAGGCAGCTAAAGCACCGAATATTGTAGAGTTTGCACAAAAAATGTATGAACAAATTACGATAGAACAATATCAATTAGATCCAAGTAGTGAAAAACAATTTAGAAGTTTTTTTTAATAAATGGCTAAACCTTATAAAATCTCGCCCACTTACAACGCAATTACAGATTATTCACCCTTTACGCAAATCTGTGTTTTTTGATATCGCCATGGTTACAGGTTTTCTTCCGCCATATTGGGCAGAGCAAAGATAAAATCAACTCGGATGAACAAGGGGGAGGGGGGGTGTTTTTTTTTTTTTTTTTTTTTTTTTTTTTCTCTTCTCTCTCTGTTTGTTTTTGTTTCTTTCTTTCTTTTAAGTTAATGGAAATAAGAAATTCCAGTATTAGGATTGTCAGAACATGATATAACACCAGTTTTGTGTCAGTTATCAACATAAAGACTGGGTCAATGTATTTGTTTTATTACCGACGTCTGGACTCATGTTTTTGGTCTTAGACACGGACATTGTCTGTACGATTTTTTTTGCTGGTTTGAAAATAAAAGTTTAAAAAAAAAAAAAAAAAAAAATGACACACAAAATGGTATTTCTCATTTGTCATCTACAAGGAAGTGAACACTGTGTCTGGTGAGCACAATCTTACCTGATTTTTATTGCATGCAAAATACAATTACAATTTGTTTTTAAATATTTATTATTTTACTCTGAAGCAGCACAATCTTGTAACTGATAGAAATATATAGTACATACATATTACTTTTTACATATCAGAAATCTCCTGAGCAGCCATAGTGTATTTGAACCACAGAATGCTGATTACATATACATTTTATGGCTGTCTCTATTAAAAACAGAGGTTAATGAGACATTAAAGGACCAGTAAATACAGTACAGTTACATAATCAGCAAATACACAATAAAAATACAATGCAATAACACTTTCTAAGAATTTCATATGAGTAGTAGATTTTTTTTCTGACAAATTTCAAAGTTTGTTCAATTTTCCTCTCCCTGGATCATATGACAGTCAACAACCAATCACAAAATGCAAATAGATATATACTGTTACCTGCTATGCACCTCAGTCATTACTGTAGAACCCATAATTCTGAGAGGTCCCACATGATACATTACTGAATGTAAGATGTTTTAAATGTGTTCTAAAAATGTTAGTACCATTCTTATTTTGAATAAGAATGACATTAATAAAAGTATTAAATTACTATTATTAGGAATTGCAACAATGCAATCATATGAAAGGATTTTCTAATACAATAACAAAATCTCCAAAATTATAATTAAAGTGATACCAAAACTTATCTGGATAAAAAATATATAAATACACATAAAAGGCAGAATGACGGAGGTGTTCAGCCATCTCACCATGTGTTATTTTTTTATGAGAGTTAAAGGGGCATTTTTTTTTGTTATGACTAAAAAAAAATGTTTTTAAATATAGTACAGTTACATAAAAACTGATAATAATAATAATTAAAAAACTTTATTTTAGGCTTGTTTTTAGGCTTCGCTTGCCTATCAAAAAGCTGTACACAAAAACTTTCTGTAAGTTTCTAAATCAAAATAAACAGTTTTTTCTTATCCATTTAGTTCATACAAAAAAAGTATATTAGAGTTGCCCCCAGCCGGTATTTTGCTGACATGGACTCTATTATTAAGGTTCAGGGTAACATGTATAACTGTATGTTCCTTTAATTAAAAGGAGATTTAAGTAAAAACTGCATTTGGTTCCACATTCCCAAGAGAGGCAATCCTATGATGGACAGAACTAGGCATAAGGGAAGAGGAAGTGAGGTCATTGTTATACAGGTAAAAAGGGGTGTAGTTATTTCTGTCCATGCCCCCTTCTGGGAGGGGATCTCATCTGGTAAGCATTAGCTAGTTAGGGCCAAGATAAGCACATTCTGAAACCTGCAAATACTAGAAATCAATTAGTTGGTCGTAAACGTAGGTTACAGGTTTTACATTTTTGCCTCTATTGGGAGCATGGTTTAATGCACAAGAGTTGTTTAATGCCCCATTTACAGGGCTGGCTCTATAATTGGACCAGATGAGACCACAGGACCCAGGCAGCATTTGACAGGGGCACAGGACTGGACTGGGACAAAAAGTAGGTCCAGGCATTAAAAGGTGGAGCAGCCCACATCAGCTAGATCTCTGTCAGCTAGGTAGCAATAATTCACCAGATCTACTGTCCTGCACTAGCTCTGCTTAGCAGCCGGACAGAAAATTGACATTTTGCTTCACAAAATAGGCAGATTGTAACAGCTTTCCTTTTGTTATCCATGTTAAGAGATAGCAGTATATAGCAGCAAGGCCCACTTAAGAGCCCGGCCCACTGGGCATATGCCCTGTATGCCCTATGTCCAGCACGGGTCTGCAGGGGCAGCACATATGAATAGCACATTCTAGATTATAGTGTTTTTTTAGAGAAATTAATCTTATAGGGTGCCTACCTGCAGGTTCTCATGTGAAATTTCAATGTAAAATTTGAATCTATAAATGTCCAATAGACAAAAGAGGGCAATTCATGTGTATATCAGTATATCAACCAACTGGTAAAAGCAACAAACACAGGGTACTCACAGAGAGTTGCAGCACCCAAATGTGCCGACAGAGGCAGTCTGGAGACTCACATTGTTGAAGCTCACTAAACTCCGGCTGCTGATCCTACACAGCAATATCGGTGTTTCACAGATCAGCACTGAGGTTTAAAACGACTTTTCATTTAAAACTATAAAGAGCACAAACTAACAGGGGTTTACAATCGAAGCATGTAAAAACCCTTAATCTGCAACGCATTTCTTGGCTCTGATGGGGTACATGGGTTACAATACATTTGAGATGAATGGAAAATTAAGGGAAACACTTGATATATTGCTGAAAAGGTTCACTCATTTAAACCTGCAACTGATATTTATGAAGCAGTAGCTTAAACTGCTGCTTCCAAATGCTTCTCTGTCAAGTTAGAGTTGGTGGATGAAAATCACTCTGGACTAATTCGACTAGGGTGATTGACAAGCCCTTCTCTCACACAACTCGTTGCACAAGAGCAGGGGGCAACATTGCACAAATGTGCGGACAGGTTCACTACACAAGAACCTTGTTTATCCAATCAATGATAAACCTACCACTATGTGTATGTATGTGTGTTTGTGAGTAAATGTGTGTCTGTAAGTATGTGTCTAAAGGAGTGTGTCTTAGCACGTGTGTCTGTGCAAATGTATGTGTATATCTGTGTCTGCATGTGTTTAGGTGTGCATGCTATTATTGTAGGTTAACGTCAGTCTGTGTATGTGTGTGTCTGAGTGCATGTGTGTGTGTGTATATGGGTGTATGTCTCTGTCTGAGTTTATGTGTCTGTTTGTGTGTATGGGTGTATGTCTCTGTCTGAGTTTATGTGTCTGCTTGTGTGTATGTGGGTATATGTGTGGTACAAGTGTGTGTGTGTATGTCTGTGTCTGAGTTTATGTGTCTGCGTGTATGTGGGTTTGTGTGTATATGTGGTACAAGTGTGTGTGTATATGTATGTCTGTACCTGAGTTTATGAATCTGATTGTGTATGTGAGTTTGTGTGTATGTGTGTGGTACAAGTGTATGTGTATATGGGTGTGTGTCTCTGTCTGAGATTATGTGTGTTTGTTTGTATGTGGATTTTTGGGTATGTGTGTGTGGTACAAGTGTGTGTGTATTCAAATGTTTGCTTTGTAATAAGAATTTAGCAGATATTTTTTGCAAAAAATATGTAGATTTAGTACCAGTTATTCTTTGTCTAGACTTTTTCTAAGCCCTTTTCCACACAAAGTTAGGCATGCACTATTGACCTGTAACTGTATACTCTGCCTAAACGAGAAAAACCTATTCCAGAATTTCCAAGAGGTTCCATCTAATCCAAAATTCCTACCAAGTAACAGCTACACAAAAGTGTATTGCTTACGTGTTACATTCTGTTTCTTGATTTTTTTTATGTATCACCATTATTTACTGTAACCAATCAAACTGATTTTTAATTTACCTGCAAAATACAGGGTGCAACACATAGAAAATCAATTTATTAGACCCCTCTCATGCAGACAAGAATAAACTGCAGTGAACTATAGTGGCCTGTATACTGATTTATGTTGGAAAACATATCCCTCAAGTTTCTTTTTTAGATTAATATTAAACAATTGTCTGGTAGAATGACTTCTGGATATATCACATTTAACCACATTTGAACTAGAGAAAGATTTGATTAAACCGATATCCATAAAAACATTGCCACCTCTTAATATAAATGTGCTGCCAGATATAATCAAAAGTATAGCCTGGAGTAGATAGTACAATTATTATTATTGTTATTATTGTTTATTTATGAAGTGCCAACATTTTACACAGCGCTATACAAAAGTACATTACAATCATGAGGGTACAATACAATAAAAACTTGTGGTAGACTATACAATGTACATTACTGCACTTGCATTGACAAACATAAGCATAAGGAGAGGAACGTCCTGCCCTTGAGGACAATCAGTTGTAGATGCATTTTTATACAAAGTGAGCTACAGTTAGAAAGGATCTCAAGTTTACAATCTAAAGGAAATACATAAGGAATCTGAGAGGGGAACACAAGTAGTAGAGACGTATTTTAGTAAAGTGCATGGGTTTTTGAACAGATAGGTTTTTAAGGAAAACTTGACGTTTTTCAGACTAGAAGAAAGTCTGACTGAGCAAGGCAAGGAGTTCCATATGATGGGTGCAGTTATAGAAAAGTCTTGCAGGTGAGAGTGTGAGGAAGTTATGAGAGATGGGGAGAGAAGTAGGTCTTGGGCAGAGCGGAGTGGTCTGGCTGGGAGTATTTGCAGACAAAGGCAGAGATATAAGAGGGTGCAGTGTTGGTGAGGGTTTTGTATGTAAGGGTCAGAATTTTTAATTTTATCCTTGAGGCAAAGGTGCAGCAGATGTGGAGCATTGCTTAAGGAAAATAAGCCTGACAGAGACATTCATGAAATATTTCAGTAGGGACAGGCAGTAGCTTGGGAGACCAGAGAAGACACAATTGCAGTAGTCAAGGTGGGAAATGATAAGGGAGTGGGTAAGAATCTTAGTTGTGTTTTGAGTGAGTAAGTGACAAATTTTAGAGCTGTTTTTAATGTGGAAGCTGCAGGAGTTAGCTAAGGACTTAATGTGGGAAGCAAAAGAAAGTTCTGAGTCAAGTGTGACCCCAAGACACTGGGCCTGGGGGGTGTGGAGGTGATGACAGAATTGTCCACAGTGAGATTTGGGGAATGGGGAGCTAGGCCGCTGGTGACATGAGTCAGCAGGGAGGAGGGAATTTATGGTGCAGAAAGGTAGATTTGGGTGCCATCAGCATATAGATGATACTGAAACCCACAGGACTTGATTAGCGAGCCTAGAGATGATGATAGGGCCAAATTGGAGCTTGATACCCGTTTCCGCGCATGCCTTCAGGCTCGCCATAAACAGCAGTTATGAAGCAGCAGTCTAAAGACTGCTGCTCCATTACTTGTCCGCCTGCTCTGAGGCTGCGGACGTCAATCTGCCAGATCCTATTTGATCGGGCTGATTGACACCCCCTGCTTGTGTACTGACAAATGCCAACAGCGTATGCTGTCAGCATTTATCGATGTGCGGCGGACATGATACGCTAGATTGTATCATGTCCGTCCGCACTTTAATAAATTGGCCCCGATGTGTAGACTGAGAAAAGAAGGGGATTGAGCCTTAAAGTACTCCGACAGAGAAGGAAAGAGGGGAGTAGGAGCAGCCAGAGAAGGAAACGATAAAGGTATGGTTAGAGAGGTAGAAAGAAAGCCACAGTAGAGCTGTGTCACAAATGCCCAAGAATTGAAGAATCTGGAGCAGCAGTGGATGGTCAACAGTGTCAAAAACTGCAAAGAGGTCTAAAAAGATTTGCATGAAGTAATGTCCTTTACACTTGGCAGTAAGCAGGTCATTTGTCACATTGGTGATGGCAGTTTCGGTAGAGTTTTGGGGTGAAAGCCAGATTACAAAGGGTCAAGAAGATGGTTAGATGTAAGAAAGTGTGATAAGCGTTTATAAACAATTTGCTCAAGAAGTTCAGAGGTGAGGGGAAGAAGAGAGATTGGGCAATAGTTGTAATGGGATGCTGGATAAAGTGAAGGTTTAGGTGTAATTAGAGCATGTTTAGGAATGATGGAAATGTGCCAGATTTTAGAGAGGGTTTAAATATATGGGTGAGGATGGGTTTAAGAGTAGGGGAAAGGGAAGGTATCCGTTTTGAAGGAATAGGATCAAGGAGTCAGGCAGTAAGATGGGAAGACCATAGGAAAGCAGAAACCTCCTCCTCTGTAACAGGAGTGAAAGTGCTGAGATTTGTGGCAGGCTGAGATTGAAAGTTTGCAGGGATTTGCGAGGAGAGGATATAGTTGTTGTGCAGGGAGGTTATTTCATGTTGGATGGAGTCTTTTTTGGTTTTGAAATTGATAGAAAAGTAATGTGCTGTGAGAGAAGTGGTAATGGGAGACGAGAGAGGGAACAGACTGGTATTAAAAGTGGAGAGAAGATGCTTAGGATTGTGGGGCATAGATGAAATGGTAGTTGCAAAGTAGTTTTGTTTAGAGAGGTTGAAGGTGGATGAGTAGGAGCGCAGCATAAATTTGTAATGCAATAAGTCATCAAAGTAGCGAGATTTCCTCTAGTGCCGTTCTGCAGTGCTGGTGCATTTTTGCAAGTAGTGTGTGTACCACATCTTTCAATGAATCTCCTTTTCTTCCACAAAAGGAAATCCTGATTTTATTCCAGGTGCTGGATACAAAAGTTTTCAAAATGTGTGAAGATTTAGGGTTAACGATTGTGGACCAATTGATAAATTCAGCATGACAACGAAAACATTAAAAGTGCTTCAAATAATATATAAAATCCTTAATGGGCACAAATATTATTATTATTATTATTATTATTATTATTATTATTACTACAATAATGCATTTTTACAGGTTATACACTATTGCAATAATCTCTTAAGAAATCATAAAACATTGTACAAGTTGAAAAGTTTATCAGAGGTTTTCATGTCATATATAAATAGCAAACTTTCCACTATATTTATATACAAAATCATATTGTGAGCAAGATACAAAACCATATTGAGAATAAGAAATACTCAATCCCTATATATTTCAGCTAAGTGGTCAACAGCCCTATAGTACATGATAGATAAAGAACAATTGTTACAAGTATAATACGAATTTAAAGAAACCTCACCCTGTATAAACTTTAGAGAACAATTGTATAGAGCATACTTAAATGGATATTCCAGCCATAATTGGAATCTACATAGATGTATTTCAGTTTTGAATAGCAGCAATTTTGTATTTGGCAAAAATGATTCTAATAAAAGCACTGTTTTAAAAGTGTATTTAAAGGACCAGTCAACATAGTAGATTTGCATAATCAACAAATGCAAGATAACAAGACAATGCAATAGCACTTAGTCTGAACTTCAAATGAGTAGTAGATTTTTTTTCTGACAATTTTAAAAGTTATGTCTTTTTCCACTCCCCCTGTACCATGTGACAGCCATCAGCCAATCACAAATGCATACACGTACCATGTGACAGCAATCAGCCATTCACAAATGCATACACGCTTATTCTTGCACATGCTCAGTAGGAGCTGGTGACTCAAAAAGTTTAAATATAAAAAGACTGTGCACATTTTGTTAATGGAAGTAAATTGGAAAGTTGTTTAAAATTGCATGCTTTATCTGAATAATGAAAGGTTAATTTTGATTGAGTGTCCCTTTAAGTATTCATTGTGCACAAGCATTTTAAACATAGCACTTGCCCAGAGAGCCTAAGGTGCTTGTATCATCTAGTAACGACTCAATTTGTTAATTGCTGGCATGATATAAGCCCCACTGGTGCTCAAAGCAGCTGCAGTATTTAAAATGCTGGTGCACTGAAAATATCTAGCTACGCTTCACATGCACGTGCAGAGAAAAATGTTAACACTAAAACAGTGATAACTTTTACCAGAAGCATTCTTGCCAATACATGTACAGGTGGCCCTCGTTTTACAACGGTTCAATTTACACCGTTTCAGAATAACAATCTTTTTTTCCAGTCATGTGACAGCTATTGAAAAGCATTGAGAAGCAGTGCATTTATTAAAATAGCCAGTAGGTGGAGCTGTCTGCTTGTGTTGAAGCAAAGCCAAGCAAGCTGAAATGAATCAGTTTAACCAGACCTGAGCTATCGAGCAGATTTCAAATGAACAAGATCGTCCTGTCTATAAATCAGTCCAGATTGGAATGCATAGAGAACTACTTACAGAAAAATGCAAGTGAAGTCTGTGTTGTGTGATTATTTTATTAGGTTTATAATGCTGTTTAGCATTAAAAGTCTTCATTTCAAAGCTTTAAAAATAATGTATTAGATGTTACTTATGACAATTTTGAGAGGGGCCTGGAACCTATCTCCCTCACTTCCCATTGACTTACATTATAAACTGGGTTTCAATTTACAACGGTTTCGATTTACAACCATTCCTTCTGGAACCTAACCCCGGCGTAAACTGAGGGCTACCTGTATATTGCAAATATGTTTCTATTCAAAGATGTAATGTCCTTTTAACAACTTCTGGAATTGCAAAATAGAGCAGTATTAGACACTTTTACGGTGTATCCAAAATGTAAATGGACTGGAAGCCAATTTAATTTATAACTTTTTTTTTATTTGTGTGTCAAAATGTAAAGAAGTGGTTTAAGATTTCATATTGGATTTAAAAAATCTATCATTAATTTATATTTCAATACAGCAAGTCCTTTTTTTTTCTTTTTTTTTTTTTTAAGAATCATATCTCCTTTTTAAATCTATCAATAATGGTGGGGAAAAATGTGAAAATCTAAATCCACCCCTATCTTAACCCAGCTTGTATATACACTACTTGATATTATATTATTGAGCAATTTAATTCAGAACTTCATTCAGAAAAAGAGATTGAGATTTTATTTAAAGAAATTTTAAATGTTTATTAAATTTATAACAACCAAATATTGTATCCTTTTTTTGCTTCCCACCAGAGAATGGGAAGGGTTGTAAAAGAGTTGAAAGAAGGTATAAATGGAATACTAACTAATAAAATATTAATTTGTTCCTAGTGATACATTTTACCCTCTGGAGTGTATTAAATTGTTTACAAATAGCTCCACTGACTTTATATTGGCATTTTAAAAAGCTGATTTAGGCTGTGGAATCCCTACATATACTGAAAGTTTCTAGGCTATTGACAAGCTATGTAAACAGAACCAGCAGAAACAATTACACCCCCAGTGGGGTGTGAGAGAGATAAAATGTTAATTTTCTATTGTTTCTAAATATTTTATAGAAACAGAAATAAGCAAGGGAAGTATTTGAGTGATAAGATAAGGATTTCTGATCTGTCTGTAAGCTTATTCTATTTTGATGGGTTGTTGCTTCAAAGAGCAAATCCAGCTATTTATTTTACAAAAAGAAACATAAAGGAACACTTTTTTATACATTTATACCCTGCAGCTAAAGTAGGTAATTGGGAACACATTAAAGGGACAGTAAAGAAAAAATTAAACGTTCACGATTCAGATGGAGCATGCGATTTTAAACAACTTTCTAATTTACTTCTGTTATCAAATTTGTTTCATTCTCTTGGTATCTTCTACTGAAGAGTAAAACTAGGTAGGTTTATAAGAACTCAGGAGTGTGCACGTGTCTTTAGTACTCTATGGCAGCAGTGTTTTGTAATATTATTTGTAGCTTTGTTATACAATGCAAAACACTGCTGCCATAGAATACAATGAGCCTACCTAGTTTTACTTTTTAATAAAGGATACCAAGAGAATGAAACAAATTTCATAACAGAAGTAAACTGGAAAGTTTTATAAAATTTCATGCTCTATCTGAATCATAAAAGTTTAATTTTGACTTTACTGTTTTACAATACGCTGTCCCTTTGAGAATAGAACATTTTTAAAACAAATTTCTGTAACAAGTTAAAGTAAAAAATAAATAAATAAAATGAAGCCAGTTTTTAAAAACAAATCTAAAAAAGCTCAGAACAACCTTTTTTGCCATAGTTTCAGGTTATTATATGGCTTATATTAATTTACCTCTTTGCAAGGACATTCAGTTAAAATGACTTAAAGGACCACTCAATGCAGTAGAATTACATAATTAACAAGTGCATAATAAAAAGACAATGCAATAACACTTACTCTGAATTTCAAATAAGCAGTATATTTATTTCTGACAAATTTATTTTTTTCTCACATTTTCCGACCCCCTGTATCATGTGACAGACATCAGCCAATCACAGACTAGTATACTCTGTGACCTTGTGCATATTTTCAGTAGGATCTTTATCCCCAGAAAGTGTGAAAATAAAAAGACTGTGCAAAATTTGATAATGGAAGTAAATTGGAAAGTGTCTTAAAACTGCATGTTCTATCTGAATCATAAACGTTTATTTTGACTTGAGTGTCCCGTTAAATTTGTAAACATGAACTCTTTTTAAACGTTATTTTTTTATTTATTTCTTTAAAACAAACATACTTTTATTATGATTCTGAAACTAATAAGGAGTGCACGTCTGTGTAAAGAGGGTCCTTAAAGACAGATTGTCCACTGGCTCCTTCTACTTTATTGGTGAATTGAAATTATATATATATATATATATATATATATATATATATATATATATATATATATATATATATATATATATATCATGGTTAAGAAAGAGGAGAGAGAAATCTAGGAGTGTAATCCTAGTTAAGAAAAGACAGGGATTTCAGCACTCTTTTTAGAAAATAAAGCTCTTGAGACCAAAATATGTTTTTAAACAGTGAATTCTTTAATCCAATTGTGAACAGAGAAATCTTCCAGCTATATGTACACCACTCCCCCGGTGGAAAGGACACAACACTTATAGTATTCGTTAAAGGGAGTTGAAAAGAAAACAAAATTTACTTCTAAATATACTAGAGTTAGTAATATAAACCTGACCGGTCAGGGGTGCACATTTAGTACGTGGATAAACAGCCAAACACTACATAAATTTGTAGATTGATACCTATATATAACCTCTACACCCTGCTGCTCACAGAACCACTTTTAAAGAGGTATAACCTGGGCAGGTATGAAAGAATGGGATCTAAGAGGTCAACTAAGGGTATCAGGAACAGAAGCAGGTCACAGCTTATTATCACAATTACAATATGGTATACAATGAATAGCGTATAGTGGTATACAGACATGAAATGTAAAGCCTTAAATTCGAGACTCACTACACCCAGCTGCTCACAGTACTCCAATTAAGGAGAGTATAATACCGGGCAGTACAAAAAGTGGTAATATCTACCAGGATCTAAGTGATCTCTAAGTTAGGCTTATTTACACTCAACAAAACGCATTTAAGCGACTTTTTGCAATAAATACAGACAGTATGTGCCCTTATTATGCTTTTTAGTTATTTTGTTAGTTCGTCATGCAAAGCTTTGCTGTAGAAAGGAATAAGCAGAAGTGTAGAGTTGTAGCATAAAGCACAATGCATGATATCTTCTTAATAGTGCTGTGATCGTAGAAATGCTGACATGTAAAGCTGCATGCAAAGAAACATTGTAGCAAGCAGAAGGGAAAGCAGTTCAGATGCTGTTTGTTAGGAGTTCAACTTAGCGTATGTAAAACAATGTTGCTATTCTTGGCAGCTATTATAACAATACCCATAGATTTCTTTGTAAATGTATTCCTCACACAGCAATCAGACAATGCAGTTTTCACAGGTAACCATATTTGTATTCGACCGTAGTACAGTTCATATTAGTGAACCTTACTGTGACACATACGACCTTGCTTATTCATTCAGACGTATCACTGTGGCATAATGTGTCCTAGTCGTTTCTCCGATCCTCAGAATACCGTTGTTACACTTCTGTATATTGCACCGCAGGTACCATCAACCATGCGGTTAGGAGGCTGTGTTTGTGGCGTGCACCACGTAGGCCGGTCGGCTTAGCCAATGCCGACGCGCGTTTCACCCGCAGGGCTGTTAGACACACCGGGCTTCGTCAGGGCGGTATATTGAATGGACTCCTTTAGTCCTATTTTTATAGTATTTTGTAAGAGCGCCCCTGCTGGAGGTGAAAATACAATGCATATCTAGTTGAACACAAACATGAAATTAAAAGCAACCAAATATAAACAAACACCAATTTGGAAATGTGCTGTACTTAAAAACAAAAGGTAACTCTAGAATTAATATCCCTTTAGCTGAATAACATATCTTAGTATATATCAAATTTTTTTCCCCTTATTCATATACTATATTTTAATTACAATGTTTTAAAATACAAGTCAGAAAAAATGTTTTTTAGAGCGGGGCTTTCATGGAATTCATCTTGTCCTATAGAAAACAGGCCATATCAAGTTTATCATTTAAACCATCAGGCAGTTGGGTCCCCAACTCAAAGATCCATCTGCATTCTTTTTGCAAGAGGACCTTGTCGTTGTCGCCCCCTCTGCCATTGGTGATTCCTCTATCTATACAGATGAATTTCAGAGAATCAGGATTGCAATCATGTACCAGTTCATAATGTTTTGCGACATTGCTCTTCTGGTTTTTGTTTTTTATATCGTCTCGATGCTCAGTGATTCGGTCTTTTTTCTACGATCACAGCACTATTAAGAAGATATCATGCATTGTGCTTTATGCTACAACTCTACACTTCTGCTTATTCCTTTCTACAGCAAAGCTTTGCATGACGAACTAACAAAATAACTAAAAAGCATAATAAGGGCACATACTGTCTGTATTTATTGCAAAAAGTCGCTTAAATGCGTTTTGTTGAGTGTAAATAAGCCTAACTTAGAGATCACTTAGATCCTGGTAGATATTACCACTTTTTGTACTGCCCGGTATTATACTCTCCTTAATTGGAGTACTGTGAGCAGCTGGGTGTAGTGAGTCTCGAATTTAAGGCTTTACATTTCATGTCTGTATACCACTATACGCTATTCATTGTATACCATATTGTAATTGTGATAATAAGCTGTGACCTGCTTCTGTTCCTGATACCCTTAGTTGACCTCTTAGATCCCATTCTTTCATACCTGCCCAGGTTATACCTCTTTAAAAGTGGTTCTGTGAGCAGCAGGGTGTAGAGGTTATATATAGGTATCAATCTACAAATTTATGTAGTGTTTGGCTGTTTATCCACGTACTAAATGTGCACCCCTGACCGGTCAGGTTTATATTACTAACTCTAGTATATTTAGAAGTAAATTTTGTTTTCTTTTCAACTCCCTTTAACGAATACTATAAGTGTTGTGTCCTTTCCACCGGGGGAGTGGTGTACATATAGCTGGAAGATTTCTCTGTTCACAATTGGATTAAAGAATTCACTGTTTAAAAACATATTTTGGTCTCAAGAGCTTTATTTTCTAAAAAGAGTGCTGAAATCCCTGTCTTTTCTTAACTAGGATTACACTCCTAGATTTCTCTCTCCTCTTTCTTAACCATGATAAATAATTTGAAAGGGTCTGCACCATTACAATTAAAATACTGACAGAACTAGAAGTTCTACTGTCGGTTTTTCATATAAAAGCTCTCTTACAGCAATTGCGTTCCCTCTGATATTTGCTATTATATATATATATATATATATATATATATATATATACACACACACACAAATTTCTCCCATTGAAAAAATAAATGTTATATATTTTAAAATGGCTTTTATAGATTCAACAAAGAGAAGCAAATACTTTTATGTACTGTTCACATGAAGTGGCTTTGTGTGTTTAACTTAGCCCTGTATTATTGGCTTTAAAACTCCTTCTAAAAGGACATTTTCAGTTACTTATCTAGTTCACTTTTTTCATTGTTAAGTTAATAAGTTGCAAGTTTAATTCAAGATTCATTGGTGTGCAAACCAGGTGTTTTGTTGAAGTTAGTCCAGTCTATCCACATCAATATTAATTAACTGTTTGTTCAGTTCAAAGTTCACCCTGTGAACTTGAAGATTCATGAGGTGACCCAGAGCTTGGTCTCCTATTGGCTTTGCAAACAAGGAATGGTTAAAAAGCTAACGAGTATTTGGAGTTTGCTGTGAATTGAAGATAGAAATCAAGAATACCGGAGCCCAAGCACAACAATTAGAAGAATAGAGACACCGTAGTACTCACTTTTATATATATCATTTTGGTCTAGTCATGGTGTTATGTAACGGTACTGAGTGTGACCCAAGTTAGCCTAAAAATCTAAATTTAAAGGGACAGTCTACACTAAAATTATTATAGTTTAAAAAAAATAGATAATGCCTTTATGATCAATTCCCCAGCTTTGCACAACCAACATTGTTATATTAATACACTTTATAACATTTAAACCTCAAAATTTCTGCCTATTTCTAAGCCACTACAGACAGCCTCTTATCACATGCTTTTTTATTAGCTTTTCAAAACAGGAGACTACTAGTTCATTTGGGCCATATATATAACGTGATCACACCTGTGGCTTGTGGCAGACACTGCACTAAATTCTAAAATGCAAATCAATAAATAATAACTAAAAAGTCATGTGATCAGGGGGCTGTCAGAAGATGCTTAGATACAAGATAATAATTGTGTGATGAAAACTACAGTTACTATTGCAAAGAATGATTCTCATCATAATTGTTGATGCAAAACTGATAATTCACCTTTTAAATAGCATGTGACATCATAGAACCTTAGGGAGGGAGGGAAAAGTAAACAAAAGCTCACATAAATTGTCTAAAAGTATTAGCCCAAGCCTCCCTGGGAGAAAGTGAAAAAGCACAAAAGGCTGCAAAATAAATAATTAATGTGTATTGCAATAATGTTTCACTTGCTACAATGAAATATTTTATGCATTTTTGAAATGTCAAGTTTAATGGTCCTTTAATGGAACACTGTACACTGTACATAGAAACATAGATTATGATGGCAGATACATCTATAAAGAACCATGGGCCCTAATTAAAGGGATATGAAACCCAAAAATGTATTTCTTGATTCAGACAGAGCATACAATTAAAAAAAAAAAAAAGTTTCCAATTGACATCAAATTTGCTTTGTTCCCATGATATTTATTGTTGAAGAGATACCTAGGTTGGTGTTTGGAGCACTACATAGCAGGAAATAGTGCGGCCATCTAGTATTCTTGCAAATAGATAACATTCTTGCAAAGCTGTTGCCAAGTAGTACTCCAGACACGTGCACGCTCTTGAGCCCTAACTTTTCAACAAAAGATACCAAGAGAATGAAGAAAAAAGTGATAATAGAAGTAAATAAGATAGTTTAAAATTGCATGCTCTATCTGAATCATGAAAAAAAAAATTCCATGCCCCTTCAATTTATAGTATAGCTTTAGGATTAATTCCCATAGACTTGCTTATACTAGCTGCAGAGCATAAAATGTAGTGTAAATTGCTTATTTGAGTTTATTTTTGTAAATAGAATAACTAGTTTTGCTCATTGAAACCACCACCCGTAATGGCAATTTCAATACCTAAATATTACTCTTTGTGTAGAAAGATAAGAGTGAATCCCTAAATGGAATCATTTACAGGAACCAGTTGATGTAGCGTCACATATTCAACCTGGGTGCTGCCATTTTGCAGATCAAGTATTCACCATGTGAACATTCATAGAACAGTTATGGTGAAGTGTTTCTGACTCTACTGCTTGCTCTCTTTATTATGTAAAAAGTGCTGTTTTTTTCATCTCTTTACAGGGCCAAAGTTGTTACCCAGCCAGCATTTTACTGGCATTGCCTGGTATTTTATTTGTATGGTGCTGAACAATGGAGGAAAAATAGAAACAACAAAACAAAATATGCCTCTTTTATTGTGGGAAATTTAAATTTAGTAGGACTTTAATTTGATATGTGGCTATTTTTTAGTAAAAGTTTTATATTCTAAGTGACAGTATACAACTAATTATACAAACTATAGTCAGGATTTTTAGATAGTAACTTGTGAAATCCCTTGCATATGAGAAATCACTATTTTATTGTGTTACAGGGACAATATTCCCCATTTTTTCTTTCTTCGTGATTCACATAGAGGGCATGATTTATGCCATTTTAAATAACTTTCATATTGAATATATTATTAAAGGGATATGAAACCCAAATGTGTTCTTTCATGATTCAGATAGAGCAGCAATTTTAAACAGTTTTCTAATTTACTCCTATTATCAATGTTTCTTCATTCACTTGGTATCTTTATTTGAAAAAGCAGGAATGTAAGCTTTTTGGTCCAGGACACTAGGTAGCACTTGCTGATTGGTGGCTACATTTAGCCACCAATCAGGAAGCGCTACCCAAGTGCTGAACCAAAAATGGACTGGCTCCTGAGCTTACATTCCTGATTTTCAAATAATGATACCATGAGAACAAAGATACATTGCTAATAGGAGTATATAAGAAAGTTGCATGCTCTATCTGAATCATGAAAGAAAAAACACTTGGGTTTCATATCCCTTTAAATTTGCTTAATTTGCTTAGTATCCTTTGTTGAAAGCGTAGCAATGCACAACAAGAGAGCTAACTGAACACACAGGGTGAGCGAATGACAAGATGCATATATGTAATCCCCATCTAGCTCCCAGTAATGTATTGCTACTCCTGAGCTAAACAAGGTATGCTTTTCAACAAGGGATACCTAGAGAACAAAGTGCATTCAAGAATATAAATAATTTGGGACATTGGCTAAAATTGTATTCTTTTTCTGAATTATGAAAGTTTAACTTTGACTTTTCTGTCCCTTAAAAGTTTTGTTTTTGGTTTGTTTGTTGTTTTTCAGGTAAAAAGTTAAAACTTTGAAAACTAAAATGAAGTGCATGTTATTAGACCGCTAGTCTGTGGGATTAAAGCTCACTCACTCATAAGAAACACTTCAACAGTGACACACCCCATAAACACACAGATATAATTTTTCACAAGCCCAACCCTGCTACATATCTGTCTCTAACTGGCCTCAGCAGACTTAATAACATATGATACTGCAAAACAATACAAGCTTTCACATAATGACTTTAGCTAGCCTGTAAAACGTCAGGCTTGGATCCTTCGAATAAGGCAAGTGGTGCAGAGAGTTTAGCTATTGAAAAACTGCTGCAGCAAACAAACCTATTGCACTCAAAATGTTCACATCAGCTATTATGCTAATTCAAAGCAAGATGTTTTATGTCTGTATACTACATACATATTAAAATACTGTATTTTAGGTGCAACAAAGAAAATAAAGTTTTAATGTCTCTTTATTTCAGATGAGAACAGGAAACTATCACTTGGAAATCATTTCATGGAGATCTGGTACCAGGTACCATCTAAATATCATTTTGTGGGTCAGTTTACTTAATTAACATAGTTCACACGGATGTGGTTGCTGTATATTATGCTAAATCCTTTAAGTCTTCTGGTTCCTATCTCCAATATCCACCCCCCACTGTGTGATGAAGAACAGTCTGTTTTTAAGTGATATGTACAATCTTTTAGTGTAGATAAAAAAAACATTACATGCACATTTAAAATAGATAAGATATTTAGTAGATGTTTGTTCAATATTGTCTTTAGATGTAAACATTGTTTCAGATAATGAAAAAGTATTTGCCTAGGCAAAGTAACCTCAACATTAAAGTGACAGTGAACTCAAAATTTTTTTATTGTTTAAAGTTTTATTGTTTAAAAGGATAGTAAAGTCCAAATTAAACTTGCATGATTCAGATAGAGCATGTAATTTTAAACAACTTTCTAATTTACCTTTATCATCAAATTTGCTCTGTTCTCTTGTTATTATTAGTTGAAAGGTAGGCTCATATGCTAAATTCTAAACCCTTGAAGGCCGCCTCTGAGCTGAATGCATTTTATAGTTTTTCACAGCTAGAGGGCATTAGTTCATGTTTCATATAGATAACATTGTGCTCATGCACGTGACGTTATTTAAGAGTCAACACTAATTGCCTGAGATGCAAGTCTGTCTAATGATCTGAGATAAGGAGGCAGTCAGCAGAAACTTAGATATAAGGTAATTACAAAGGTAAAATGTATATTTCTTTAACAGTGTTGGTTTCGCAAAACTGGGGAATGGGTAATAAATAATCTGTCTTTTTAAAGGGATAGTAAACACCAAAAATGTTATTGTTTAAAAAGATAGATAATCCCTTTATTTACTATTCCCCAGTTTTGCATAACCAACATGGTTATATTAATATACTTTTTACCTCTGCGATTACCTTGTATCTAAGCCTCTTCTGGCAGCCCACTGATAACATTACTTTTTATTTATTATCTATTATTTAGAAATTTAAATGTTATAAGATATATTTATATAACAAAGTGGGTTGTGCAAAGCTGGGGAATGGCGTTATCTATCTATATAGTGAATGTACATCTGCTGCAAATGAGAGAGTGAGAGAGAGAAAGAGAGAGAGCGAAAGACAGAAAGAGAGAGAAAGACGAGAGAGAAAGAAAGAAAGACAGAGAGAGAAAGACGAGAGAGAAAGAAAGAAAGACACAGAGAGAGAGAAAGAAAGACAGAGAGAGAGAGAGAGAGAAAGAAAGAAAGACAAAGAGAGAGAGAGAATGAGTCAACAGATAAACAGTTGGAGAGCTCTGAGAGTATTGCTCTAAAACAGGGGTCGCCAACCTTTTGGACCTCACAATTTTGAATCCAGTGGACCACTAACATTTTTTATAAAAAGATACAAACCTCTATAATATATATATATATATATATATATATATATATATATACATACTGTACATAACTAGTATAACCATAGCTAAGTTTACATTATGTATATATTTACACATTTTTAAGAATTATTTTTTGGAATTAATTAATTGAATGACAGAACTGAGATAATACTTCCAAATGACAGATAAAGAGTGAGTGGCAACTTTTGATCTGGAAACAGAGAGGCAGAAAGTGGGAAAGAAAGAATTATGTTTAAAAGGACCACAAGACTTCCAATTTACCTCCCCAGTTAGAAATTATTCAAAACTACTTATGATCATGGACAGACATTGAAGTCATAAATTAAGTTTATATTAGAAAACTCTCAATATAGATGTGAGCTAACCACGACTGATGTTACTTGCAATTACTATAATACTGGTGGGATATGGCTGATCTGCTGGATGGCAATTACTGGAATTCAGGTGGAATGACTTTGTGCACGGGAAAATTATTAGAATGAAAAATAATTCATATGTAATAAAAAAAAAAAGGAAGATGGAGGGGAGGAAGATAACAGTGATGTAAGTCAATCTGAAAGAATTAGGAAAACTACTACAAAGAGACAGGTAAAGGGAAGAAAACAAATTAAATATAAGAGAGACTTTTTTTTTAAGATTTTCTTTTTTTATATACTTTAATTCCACTATTTCAAGCCAAGACTATACCAACCTCTACTGGCTTTCGAATGGAAGCATCTTCCTCTGAGCAGTGTGCTGGCGGGAGGAGTTAAAAATACAATCTAGCTACGTAAGTTGTGGAGTACTATGCAACATGCGTAGGGAGATTGTAATTTAAATCCTCCATTGGTTTTCACTGATGTCCAGCCAGGACATCACAGCTAGAGGGCGATATCCCTTCACCGATAGCTAAGCCCGACCCCTTATACAACATAACATATCAAGGCATAACATACCTCTCGGAAAGTACACTTATACCCTAGAAACTATGCTAACATTGACATGGTACGGTCTTTATGCAATCACAGGGGCCATGGACATCACACATAGCACCTCATGCTCACAGTGAAAAATATATGCTCACATAATAGTCTACTATTAAATTACATGCCCACGGTAAAGTTAGTATATTAAGGCACATGTAAACACCATATAAGTTTAAATATTCATCTGACAATTAGTCGATACTTATCACAACCGCATCAGGCTGTGGGTAAGGGATACCACCCTCAGTCACTGTTCCTGACCTCGGCGCAAATTTCCGGAGAGTCAGGAATACTGACAACTGTTACTCAGCGGAGGTGTGCCGATGGGGGTCGCCGTCACCTCAACTCCATTTTCTATTCTATAAAGAGCTACAGTTAATCTATTCTATACTACCACACTAACACCCCCCTCCCATCTATTTTCTTTTTTCATCCCCCCCCCCCCTCCCCATCAATCCCAATCTCCACGCAAACAGACCTACACAGATTCCCTGAAAAAAACGCACTCACAATGCCTGGCCAGGAAGCCACATGACGCACACACAAGATGCGTCTAATAACAATCAATGCCAAGGGACTCAATAGCCCAGAAAAACGATCTATAGCATTTAGGGATCTCCATAGCCAGGAGGGAGATATAATATTTGTCCAGGAGACACATTTTAAGAGGGGCAGAGAACCTAGGTTGTTGCATGCTAGATACCAGAGAGCATATCTGTCCTCAGGACCGACTAAAACAGGAGGTGTGGGCATTCTGATCAAAACACACTTCAATTTCAACCAACACATGTGGAAAAAGACAGAGAAGGGCGGTTTATACTTGTAATAGGAATGCTATATAATAGATTTATTACACTAGTAAACATATATATGCTTAACCAACAGCAACACAAAGCAATGAGAACGGTCATACAAAAAATACTAGAATTGAGTAAGGGTACAATATTTCTGGGAGGGGACTTCAACACACCCCTAGACCCTGTTATGGACATAACAAGCGGTTCCTCCAGCATGCCCAGGAGAATACTTAAATCTATCAATCACCAATTGCAGCAGCTTATGGTTCACGATATATGGAGGACACTACACCCAAGAGACAAAGACATTTACATTTTACTTGCACCCACATCAGTCGTATTCTAGAATAGATTACATTATGACTGACCCTGCAATACTGTCCCAAGTATACCATTCAGAAATACTACCATGCACATGGTCAGATCACTCACCAGTACTGTGTGATTTTACAAGGCCTCTACTTCCCTACATTTGGCGGTTGGAAGATCATTTCCTACACCACCCTTTGGCCAAAATGGAAATAGAGAGAGAAATAAAAGAATATTTCAGATTGAACAACACAGGGCAGACTAAAGTTTCATTGTTATGGGAAGCGCATAAAGCAGTCATACGAGGAGTTATGATAAAAATCAAAGGACGGCAACGCAAACAGAGTAGACAATATAGAAATTCACTTAAGGCTCAAATAGCTTATTGGGAGACCGAACAGAAAAAAAACACAACGTCGGTTACTATCCTAAATTCACTCACACAAGTCAGAGAGGAATTACAAAAACTCCAACTTAAGGAAACTCAGTTAAGGGCACTACACTTACGGCAGCAGTATTTCGAATTTGGCAATAAACCTGGCGCACTCCTGGCCAAAGCGCTTAAACGGAAACTATTCCAGGCACATGTAGCACACATATACGATAAACAAGAGACACAACATAAAGACAGCCAGAATATAGCAGAGTCACTGAGACTATATTACTCCTCATTATACAATCTGAAAGTAGCCACCACAACAACAAACCCTAACAATGATGAAGAGATTGTACTGACAGAAATTGAAGAATACTTAAAAGACATAGACATCCCGACTATAGACCCTGACGAAGCAAAACAATTAGAGTCATCCATAACACACACAGAAATATTAAAAGCAATTAAGGACATGCCAGCAGGGAAGAGCCCGGGGCCGGACAAGTTTGGCATAGCTTACTATAAGCAATTTGCGGCAACACTAACCCCGCATCTGGCAGATATGTACAACACATTATTAAAAGAAGATGGATTCACAAGGAATCTACTCGAAGCGCACATGACAGTACTACCAAAACCAGGCAAACTATCAATAGGCCCAAAAACTTCCGCCCAATCTCCTTACTCAATTCCGATATAAAAATATATGCAAAAATTTTGGCCACACGCATAAATACAATCCTCCCGAAATTAATCAACCCGGATCAAGTGGGCTTTGTGCCGGGCTGTGAGGCAAGGGACAATACCTTAAAGGTGATACAGCTCATCTCCCACGAGCAAAAAAAAATAAAATACCACTAACACTCACCTCTACGGACGCCAAAAAGGCGTTCGACAGAGTGAGTTGGTCCTTTCTAAGGGTCACCCTGTCGAGGATGGGCTTCAGCCACCTCTTCATAGAGATGATCTTCGCATTATACACAATGCCTACCGCGAAGGTAAAGGTCAATGGGTGGTTGTCGGACAGCTTTACAATCACAAATGGAACAAGGCAGGGCTGCGCCCTCTCCCCAATTTTATTTGCAATTTCAATAGAGATCCTAGCTCTCCAAATTCACAGGTGTAAACAGGTCACAGGTATCCCATTAGACCACACAGAACATAAAATAGCAATGTACGCTGACAACGTTCTGCTTACACTCACAAACACGGAAACTTCCCTCCCAAGGGTCTTGCAGCTCTTTAGAGAATATGGCAAATACTAAATTTTTTGCTAAACATTAATAAATCTGAATTCTTAAATATTAGCATGCCCACAGAGAGAGCCCTTCAAGTAATGACAGAATGCTCGTTAAAACATCAATATGATAGGATGAAAAACCTAGGGATATACCTTTTGGCAAACACAGACACGCAATTCAAAGCTAACTACAAACAATTGGAGGGTACATTGATCAGGGATCTATCCTGCTGGAAAATCAAAAACCTTTCCTGGCTGGGCAGGATTGGAGTAATAAAGATGAATATCTTACCTAGAATTCTTTATGTTTTACAAACCCTCCCCATCCCTCTACCAATAGACTAACAAAGCTACAGAATGCGATGGAGGTATTAATCTGGAATGGTAAAAAACTTTATACCTGCCCAAAGAGAGAGGAGGGTTGGGGATTCCAAACATGCAGTTATACCGACATGCAATCATTTTGCAGAGACTTGTGGAATGGTGTACCAATAGACCTAATAAACACTGGATACAGATAGATAGATCTATACTACACGCAAACAATCTAGGACACCTTGCGTGGCTGTCAAAAAAAGAAAGACCTACCCTGATAGAGGATTATCCACTAATGAGGAAACTCTTTGCAACGTGAGCCATATTTTTCAACAACAAAATAGCATTCATTTCAGCTCAAGTCCAAGAGACTAACTTTAAGTACCTAACTAGGTGGTACCTAACCCCAGCTAGGCTAAAAGTGATACACCCCACCTCCACAGGCAAATGTTGGAGGGGCTGTGCGGAAGAAGGCACCATACAGCATATTTGGTGGGACTGCCCTAACATAAAACAATACTGGATAGACATAATAGCACACATCTGCAAGACTCTGGAGATAATAGTCCCCAGGGACCCGAAAATATTACTCTTTGCAAGTCTCCCTAAGTTAAAAGAGGTGGCGAAACAAAAATTGCTACTATCGATGATAAGTAGCGCAAAGATGCTGATTCCCAGATACTGGAAATCTGGATTGACCCCCACACTCAGGGAATGGGTGAAACAAGTTGACACACTATTGCATTTTGAAAGGTACCATTACATTAGCAGTAATAATGTTGAAATATATGAAAGTATGTTAATGATATGGAAGAAGGAATAGCGAATTTAGTACATTCCCAGGCTTGATCCCCGTACAGCTGCTGTTTACACAATATCCCCCCCTCCCCCCCGAGCTCTCTCCCTTTGCACCCTAGCCTTCCCATTTACATCTTGGAGTTGGCGGCGACCCTAACATTGCTACAAAATGAGATATAGCTAGCATCATATGAATAGATAACATCTGCTCTAGCGATCCTAATAGAGCAGAGCGTTACAGCTACCGCATCGCTATTATCATCTACAATTGTTAACAGCTGATAAGTAGCACCCACTAAAAGATTAAATTTTAATGAAACTGGACATTGATAGATCACTTATATTGTTTGTCAAAAGGCCCAAGAGAGGTCTAAGTTAATAAAAAAAAATGTGACCATGCTAGACATATATTGTACTAAAGAATGTGATTATTTTGCTGTGTAATGTTGCAGGAAACTTTACCTTGTACCATTCTTGATGTCTATTGTATACATTTATCATATGACATGTATGCTCAGTTGATCTAAATAAAGCTTTAAAAAAACAAAAACAAAAAAACAAAAAACGTTATCAGTTGTAAGACTACTGTGATATATCTGCTGACCTGTGACTGTGGGATACAATATTTAGGTCAAACATCTAGAGTCCTCAAAACTAGGATCTTGGAACACTTTAAAAAGATTGAAAAAAAGAAAACAAACCATGGATTCTCAATTCACTGTAATTAATGCAATAAGTTTTAAGCGAATATCAAATGGGTAGGGATTGAGAAGGTTAAACAGTCATGGAGGGGTAGGAGTATAGAATCCCTATTACCGAAATATAAGTGAGATAATAAATGCCTTAATAATAATATATATTCAAAGGGTAGCTCAATATATCATGAAAGTAATCTTACGTGTTCTAGGGACACGTGTCCCTGATCTGGACAAAATAGAGTCCGTATTCTATTATCCACTTTCCTGGCCACTAGGAGACTTAGACAGCACACGGCCAATTCAAAGAGGAGGAACTCAGATGATAATTGGCCAATCGAAAGACCAGATCGGGGACACATGACCCTAGAATGCGTAAGATTACATTTTCACCCCAAACCGTAATTTGTTTGTGCACCAGGGAAACACACATTTTTCAGCCTAAGTGCTCTATTGCTGGACATTTTCCGTTTGTTTTTAAGGCCCTTTGCATTCATCCACTGCAGTGTGATATGTTATGATTTGGCATTTTTAACCGGTACCGCTATATCGATTTTATTTTGAGCTTCATCTTTTATCCTGTATAGTGTACACATTTGCCCCCTAGTAAAATTATTTACATTTATTATGCACTTATATGATTCATTTATATTACAAATTGATTCCTTTCATACTTTCATGATATACTGAGCTTCCCATTTGAATATATATTATTATTAAGACATTTATTATCTCACTTATATTTCACACACTTGCTATCTCCTTCGGCTTGACATCTAGCTTGTTTAGCTATTTATAGAGGGATTTTATAGAGCGATTATTTTATCTACAGACCAGAGGAGGATCTGTATTTTTTAGGAGTAGCTCAGTTTGAGAGTTTGAGGATTGATATATCTCACACTGTTTTAATCCTAAAATACAAGGCAATCACAGAGGTTAAAAAGTGTATTATTATAACTGTGTCGGTTATGCAAAACTGGGGAATGGGTAATAAAGGGATTATCTATCTTTTAAACAATAACAATTCTGGAGTAGACTGTCCCTTTAAATTCAAATAAGCACCATGTGTTGTGGATTTGTATTTATTTATGCTCAGAATGAAACAGCATGCTGGGAGCTGAAACATAATACTATTTCAATTTTAGTTCTCTTCATTTGCATGGAAACTTGTGCAAGTTTATCTATCTCATGACCGTATAAATACATATAAGGAAAAATAGTATTGCCAGTATCATTTCAGTGTAACTTTCAGATACAAGCCAACAAAATAAATCTCTCTCATCTGGAAACAATCAGCAAAGATTGGCAGGCAGTGCCTTTTATGACACAGGTTTAACTGTCTGTGGTAAATATGAAGTTTTTGCTAGTAAGCACAGGGAGGTGATCGATTACACTATCTGTAATCTACTATAACATGAGTTACTTAGTTTATTAGTAACTAGTTTACTAATGAAAAGATTAATGGATCTGTGTATATATATATAGTGCAGTAATATTTATAAAAGGGAGATTTTAGGCAAAAATATGTTCTGTCGTGCATATTAAAAAGTATTAAATAAAGGTAGTCAAAATTGAAATGCACACGAATGCGTGAGTGTGCACCTGTAGTGAAATGTCATGCCTGCTCAGAATTCCAGACCCAGCGATGGTGTAAACTGAGTCAATGACCTATAGTCAATAAAACCCATTTATGAAACGAATATCTCACAGGAAGAATAAAGAAAACACTGCAACAACTCAAGTAATTCAAAAAAAGGTTTGAACCCATCCCATGACAAAGCAACAAGTTGCAAATTAACAAAGGAGACCAAAAAAACACTCCTTGTTACAACCACAAGCTGCAAATTTAGCAGTGAACACTTTAGATACAAAGGGATCAAGTGTTGAGCACACATGACTCGCTATAGCATATGCTGTCCGCATTTATCACTGCACAAGCATTTCACCAAATATGCTTGTGCAATGCCCGTCCTGCTCATTGGCACCTAATCGGCCACTAGCAGGGGCTGTCAATCATACCGATTTTACCATTTTGGTCTCAGAGAGGTTAAAGGGACATGAAACCCAAAATGTTTCTTTCATGATTCAGATAGAGAATACATCTATATGCAGCCACCAATCAGCAGCCACTTACGACTGCTGCTTCTTAACTTTAGTTTCAGACGAGCCTGAAAGGTTGGGCCTCCAAAGCAACATCCGCTGCTTGATAAATGGAGAATCTATCATGTTACTTTACATACTAGCTAGCATGGAGAATTTTGCCAACCAAATGTAAAATCTTACATTTATCAATGTTAAATATCATTTAGCATTTATCAGCCCATTTTCCCAGTTTTGCAAATCTGCTCAATCAGCAATTATATCCTTATTTAATCTAATAATTTTACACAAATTAATATAATCTCAAAAACTATAGATGTTGCTATCTAATCCTTTTCAGATCATTTATAAAGATATTAAACAGAACTGGACTCAATGCTGACCCTTGAGGGACCACATTCATTAAACTTCTCCAAGATGTATGTATTCCACTATTTGTTTCCTGTGTACAAGAAGTTGTTTATCCACGTGCTAATATTATCAATTATCTCCCATGTGCCCGGTGTCTAGTATTCAACGGAATGGGTCTGATTTCATATCTACATGGGGATTTAGAGACATGGGTCTGATAGGCGATCCAATCATTTTCTAACAATAAATTTATTAAAGGTGTCCATATTAGACAATAAGCACATGGTCCCTGAGAGTTGTGTACAAATAAGCACTTTCTCTTTGTTTTAATATCAATTTTAAACAGCTTTAATCTTAGTCATGCAAAATAAATATTCTTTTATATGCACTAGGAGTAAACTTTCTGCACGCAGCAGGTTGCGCTCGTATTACAAGTTAAAAGTAAAAAATAGTAATCACTCGAGCGCTACCCCAATGAGCGCAAAAAGCGGAACTTAGAATATTGCGTGCATGATAACTTAACACCCCACTCTCACACTAAGCCGAACGCGTATCCTAAAGTGTGCTAATCTGACATAAAAATATGAATATTTCACATTCCAATGTTTTTCACATAACAGAATATGTTCTATATATTCCTAAATATTTTCATACGAAGAGAGAAGAGCTCTACCAGGAACAAACAACAGCTCATCAGCTAGTTCTATGGGGATTTACCACCCAGAAGCAGCCTCTTTTAGACCAGTGTGCTTTTCACAGAGGAAAACTTTCCTGAAGTATATCAGTCTGATCCTGCCAAGTAAGGTCAATCCAGCCTCGAAATACCAGGCAATTCTCCTCTGAAGAAGGAACATGACAACCCCAGACAATCGTTTCGGGCTCCTATGGGCCTCGTCAGTGAGGTGCAGCCACATTCCTCTAAGCACACTGGGCAAGAAGTCCACGTCTGGTTTCCCCCCTCACCCATAG
Source organism: Bombina bombina (assembly GCF_027579735.1). Lineage (NCBI taxonomy): Eukaryota > Metazoa > Chordata > Amphibia > Anura > Bombinatoridae > Bombina > Bombina bombina. Next base: position 1,200,530,741 of record NC_069501.1, on the reverse strand, counting down.
GGAGACTTCCCCAGGGTCAAATTAATTTGCATACGAAGAGAGAAGCAATCTACCAGGAATGAACAACAGCTCATCAGCTAGTTCTATGGCGATTTACCACCCGGAAGCAGCCTCTTTTAGACCAGTGTGCTTTTCACAGAGGAAAACTTCCCTGAAGTATATCAGTCTGATCCCGCTAAGTAAGGTCAGTCCAGCCCCTAAGTGTGATGTGGGAATCCAGACGTGGACCCATTGCTCAGTGTGCCTAGAGGGATATGGCTGCACCTCACTGATGAGGCCCACAATAGGCCGAAACGTACGTCTGCTGTTTTGCTGTTTCTCTCATTCAGAGAGGGATTGCCTGGTATTTCAGGACTGTACTGTACTGTTTAGTCAGGATCACACTGATATGTTTCAGGAAAGTTATTCTCTGTGAAAGGCACATGTTGAGCAAAAAGAGGCTGCTTCTTGGGTTGTAATTAGCCATAGAACAAGCTATTATGCTATTGTTCGTTCCCAGGTTGAGCGCTTCTCCCTTTTTATTTACAGTCAGTGCGGATCAGGTCCGACAGACCTTGCTGAATGTGGAGAGCCAACGCCGCCCCCTGCAGATTCACGGCCAATCGGCCGCCAGCAGGGGGGTGTCAATCAACCCGATCGCACTCGATCAGGTTGAATTGCGGCAATGTCTGTCAGAGCAGGCGGACAGGTTATGGAGCAGCAGTCTTTAGACCGCTGCTTCACAACTGGTGTTTCTGGCGAGTCTGCAGGCTCGCCAGAAACACGGGGCTTCAAGCTCCGTATGGAGCTTGATAGATATGCCCCTTTATAACTTTAATGTGCAATATTTTTTTGTAATAATTTTTATTAGACAGTGTTATTATTTGTAACTAGACTTTGTAATGTATTTTTGATGTGTTTTGTGACCAGTTAACCAGAGCTCTGAGGTCGCCATAATCATTCTAGCGTAAATCACGATTGTGCTCACATGTTTGCATTTTCTTTAAACTCGTAATATGAGCACAATTTAACTTATGTGCCAATGAACGTGAAAACTCAATATCGCTTGCGCACAAACAATAGTGCTCCACTCATAATCTGGCCTTAATATTCCCTTAAATAGACACGTACACATTTATACACACAGTATATATACACAAATGCAAACACAAACACATACACATTTATACACACAGTATATATACACAAATGCAAACACAAACACATACACATTTATACACACAGTATATATACACAAATGCAAACACAAACACATACACATTTATATACACAGTATATATACACACAAATGCAAACACAAACACATACACATTTATATACACAGTATATATACACACAAATGCAAACACAAAAACATACACATTTATACACACAGTATGAGTATATATACACACAAATGCAAACACAAACATATACACATTTATATACACAGTATATATACAGACAAATGGAAACACAAACATATACACATTTATACACACAGTATATATATATACACACAAATGCAAACACAAACATATACATTTATACACACAGTATATATACACACAAATGCAAACACAAACATATACACATTTATACACACAGTATATATACACACAAATGCAAATACAAACACATACACATTTATACACACAGTATATATACACACAAATGCAAACACAAACACATACACATTTATACACACAGTATATATACACACAAATGCAAACACAAACATATACACATTTATACACACAGTATATATACACACACAAATGCAAACACAAACATATACACATTTATACACACAGTATATATACACACAAATGCAAACACATACACAATTATACATACAGTATATATACACACAAATGCAAACACAAACACATACACATTTATACACACAGTATATATACACACAAATGCAAACACAAACACATACACATTTATACACACAGTATATATACACACAAATACAAACACAAAAACATACACATTTATACACACAGTATATATACACACAAATGCAAACACAAAAACATACACATTTATACACACAGTATATATACAAACAAATGCAAACACAAAACATATAGACATGTATACACACAGTATATATACACACAAATGACAATAATGCAAACACAAAACATATACACATTTATACACACAGTATATATACACACAAATGCAAACACAAACATATACACATTTATACACAATATATATACACACAAATGCAAACATAAACATATTCACATTTATACGCACAGTATATATACACACAAATGCAAACACAAACATATTCACATTTATACGCACAGTATATATACACACACAGGCAAACACAAACACATACACATTTATACACACAGTATATATACACACAAATGCAAACACAAACACATACACATTTATACACACAGTATATATACACACAAATGCAAACACAAACACATACACATTTATACGCACAGTATATATACACACACATGCAAACACAAACACATACACATTTATATACACAGTATATATACACACAAATGCAAGCACAAACATATACACATTTATACACACAGTATATATATACACACAAATGCAAACACAAACATATACACATTTATACACACAGTATATATACACACAAATGCAAACACAAACACATACACATTTATACACACAGTATATATACACACACATGCAAACACAAACACATACACATTTATATACACAGTATATATACACACAAATGCAAACACAAACACATACACATTTATACACACAGTATATATACACAAATGCAAACACAAACATATACACATTTATACACACAGTATATATACACACAAATGCAAACACAAACACATACACATTTATACACACAGTATATATACACACAAATGCAAACACAAACATACACATTTATACACACAGTATATATACACACAAATGCAAACACAAACACATACACATTTATACACACAGTATATACACACACAAATGGAAACACATACACATTTATACACACAGTATATATACACACAAATGCAAACACAAACACATACACATTTATACACACAGTATATACACACACAAATGGAAACACATACACATTTATACACACATTATATATACACACACATGCAAACACAAACATATACACATTTATACACACAGTATATACACACACAAATGGAAACACAAACATATACACATTTATACGCACAGTATATATACACACATGCAAACGCAAACATATACACATTTATACAGACATTATATATACACACAAATGCAAACACCAGCATATACACATTTATACACACAGTATATATACACACAAATGCAAACACATACACATTTAAACACACATTATATATACACAAATGCAAACATATACACATTTATACACACATTATATATACACAAATGCAAACACATACACATTTATACACACATTATATATACACAAATGCAAACACATACACATTTATACACACAGTATATATACACAAATGCAAACACAAACATATACACATTTATACACACAGTATATATACACACAAATGCAAACACAAACACATACACATTTATACACACAGTATATATACACACACATGCAAACACAAACACATACACATTTATATACACAGTATATATACACACAAATGCAAACACAAACACATACACATTTATACACACAGTATATATACACAAATGCAAACACAAACATATACACATTTATACACACAGTATATATACACACAAATGCAAACACAAACACATACACATTTATACACACAGTATATATACACACAAATGCAAACACAAACATACACATTTATACACACAGTATATATACACACAAATGCAAACACAAACACATACACATTTATACACACAGTATATACACACACAAATGGAAACACATACACATTTATACACACAGTATATATACACACAAATGCAAACACAAACACATACACATTTATACACACAGTATATACACACACAAATGGAAACACATACACATTTATACACACATTATATATACACACACATGCAAACACAAACATATACACATTTATACACACAGTATATACACACACACACAAATGGAAACACAAACATATACACATTTATACACACAGTATATATACACACATGCAAACGCAAACATATACACATTTATACAGACATTATATATACACACAAATGCAAACACCAGCATATACACATTTATACACACAGTATATATACACACAAATGCAAACACATACACATTTATACACACATTATATATACACACACATGCAAACACAAACATATACACATTTATACACACAGTGTATATACACACAAATGCAAACAAAAACATATACACATTTACTGTAACTGTATACACACATTATATATACACACACAAATGCAAACACAAACATATACACATTTATACACACAGTATATATACACACAAATGCAAACACAAACATATACACATTTATACACACAGTATATATACACACACAAACGGAAACACATACACATTTATACACACAGTATATATACACACAAAAATACAAACACAAACATATACACATTTATACACACAGTATATATACACACACAAACGGAAACACATACACATTTATACACACAGTATATATACACACAAAAATACAAACACAAACATATACACATTTATACACACAGTATATATACACACAAATTCAAACACAAACATATACACATTTATACGCACAGTATATATATATACACAAATGCAAACACAAACATATACACATTTATACACACAGTATATATACACAAATGCAAACACAAACATATACACATTTATACACACAGTATATATACACACAAATGCAAACACATACACATTTATACACACATTATATATACACACACATGCAAACACAAACATATACACATTTATACACACAGTGTATATACACACAAATGCAAACAAAAACATATACACATTTATACACACAGTATATATACACACACAAATGCAAACACAAACATATACACATTTATACACACAGTATATATACACACAAATGCAAACACAAACATATACACATTTATACACACAGTATATATACACACAAATGCAAACACAAACATATACACATTTATACACACAGTATATATACACACAAATGCAAACACAAACATATTCACATTTATACGCACAGTATATATACACACACATGCAAACACAAACACATACACATTTATATACACAGTATATATACACACAAATGCAAACACATACACACACATTTATACACACAGTATATATACACACACATGCAAACACAAACATATACATATTTATACGCACAGTATATATACACACACAGGCAAACACAAACACATACACATTTATACACATAGTATATATACACACACAAATGCAAACACAAACATATACATATTTATACGCACAGTATATATACACACACAGGCAAACACAAACACATACACATTTATACACATAGTATATATACACACACAAATGCAAACACAAACATATACACATTTATACACACAGTATATATACACACAAATGCAAACACAAACATATACACATTTTTACACACAGTATATATACACACAAATGCAAACACATACACATTTATACACACATTATATATACACACACATGCAAACACAAACATATACACATTTATACACACAGTATATATACACAAAAATACAAACACAAACATATACACATTTATACACACAGTATATATACACACAAATGCAAACACAAACATATTCACATTTATACGCACAGTATATATACACACACATGCAAACACAAACACCTACACATTTATATACACAGTATATATACACACAAATGCAAACACATACACACACATTTATACACACAGTATATATACACACACATGCAAACACAAACATATACATATTTATACACACAGTATATATACACACAAATGTAAACACAAACATATACACATTTATACGCACAGTATATATACACACACAGGCAAACACAAACACATACACATTTATACACGCAGTATGTATACACACAAATGCAAACACATACACATTTATACACCCAGTTTATATACACACGAATGCAAACACAAAAACATACACATTTATAGATATAAACTAATGAACAAGCTCAACAAGACATTTTTTTAAATAGATATATATTTTAAATAATGTAGTTGGTGCAGACCCAAGAAGACTATATTGATTTAAACTAAAAAGTTAGATCCCAAGGATATAGTAATCAAAGAATGGGACTTCAGCACTCTTTTAAGTAGTATCAAAGAATTATTTTATATATATATACATCCATTGATAGGCATATTCTGTTATCATGGCATAAATAAACACACATATATCCCTGAAATAAAGTGCAGATAAACGATATCTAAAGTGCAAATATAAATAACATTGTATATAGAGTTCTTAAAGGGACAGTCAAGTCCAAAAAAAACTTTCATGATTTAAATAGAGAATGTAATTTTAAACAACTTTCCAATTTACTTTTATCACCAATTTTGCTTTGTTCTCTTCGTATTCTTAGTTGAAAGCTAAAACTAGGAGGTTCATATGCTAATTTCTTAGACCTTGAAGACTGCCTCTAATCTGAATGCATTTTGACCACTAGAGGGCATTAGTTCATGAGTTTCATATAGATAACATTGAGCTCATGCACGTAAAGTTACCCAGGAGTGAGCACTGATTAGCTAAAATGGATGTCTGTCATAATAACTGAAATAAGGGGGCAGTTTGCAGAGGCTTAGATACAAGGTAATCACAGAGGTAAAAAGTGTATTTCTATCACAGTGTTGGTTATGCAAAACTGGGGAATGAGTAATAAAAGGATTATCTTTCTTTTTAAACAACAATAATTCTGGTGTTGACTGTCCCTTTAAAGGCAAATCTGGCGTCCCAGAAAGTTGGCTTATTGCATGCAACACCCTGCTGCACCAAACTCTGTATACTAACAGGCTGTGTCTGGGCAGGTTATCATGGGGATCTATGCATGCACGGCAATTGTTGGTATAAAGTAATAGATTGGTGGCCCAATTGTGCTTGACATGAGAAACAAAGTCATAGTAGCAGCTCCAAAGTTTAGCGGATTTTGCTTAACACAAGGTGCCTTATAATGCAAGCTTATATTCAGTAATGCCTCAGCAGGTCAATAGTTAAATGGTGAAATGGTTAAATAGTTAGAGCAAGCAAGCAAGTAAGCATGTAAGTAAGCAAGTAGGCAACTGAGTGAGATGTGAGTCATGGCATGCAATATGAGAACGGCATAAAATAGAGGGAGGTCATTTGTCAACCAAATAGACAGTCCTCACGGCAAGCAACATCAAGCAAGCTCCATATAAGCGGTTCTGTGTCTGTAACAACAAATTGATACCTCTACTTATCGTATTAGTTTACGTATTAGAATGTCCATGCTGTAAGCCATTTCAAACTATAATCTAAAAATATAAAATAACTTTTAAACAACTAACATTACTAGCCAATACGTTAGACCTATGTGTGGAAAGCCCACGGTGTTCACCCTATATATAATCTATCAGTGTACAGATAAAAACCTAAGAAGAAAGGAAAGACTTAACAAATACAAATGGTGGTGTTATAAACACCGCTCTCGTATATACATATTTAAATATATTTAAGCAAGGCAAAATAGCGATACTGGGAATACTGTGTATTTACATATGAAAGTTACGTGTAGACCAAAGTTGGTCTATTACATTCAAATTTTACATTTTAACATTTTAGTTGGAAGAAGGTTCTAAATACAAATTTACATTTATAAGAGAATTGTAAATTTACTACATTTTACAATCTGTCTATAATAATCAATAGCAAATGTAGCAAACATTCAAAACAGGCAAATATTAATTTGGAACACCAATTTAATTTATTTTTATAGCTATCAATCCGGACTAAGGGTGACCCTAATGTCTAAGGTATTTTATTTCAAAGATATGCTAGGGGGTGGAAACCATCATTTATACATAATAATCCATCAAGAAGATTTAACCAAGGAAGCAGGAAAAATCTATCTTTTCATTAAGCCCATTGGGAGCTAGGGTTTGAAGTCTATAAATCCATCTAGATTCCTCTCTTCCTCTTCCATTTACAATACCTTTGTCTATACCTGTGAACTTTAGTGATTCTGGATCCCCTTGATGGAATTCCATAAAGTGTCTAGCAACACTACTATCTAACTCTTTGTTTTTAATGTCATCCCTATTTTCTCTAATTCGATCTTTGAATTTTCTTTTTGTTTTCCCTACGTACACATTTATACACACAGTATATATACACACAAATGCAAACACAAACAAATACACATTTGAGCCCTTCCTTACCAGCACCTGATCATATACCATATCCGTTAAATCACTGTTAAAATATTAAGTGCAATATTAAACCTTTATTTTGCAATTAATATGTTTAAATATAAGAAAAAAATTCTATTTTAATATATTTAGATGTGTTTTCTTTTGCAGACCTGGAGGTGAAGTGTTGAAAATAAACATAAGTACTACATTTTACAGTGCTATTTTGTGTTGCTCACAAGTGCAACACTTATCACTTGTAGTATGAGCGATAACAGTGCAACCTGCTCTATCCATTAAAGGGACAGTCTAGTCAAAATTAAACTTTCACGATTCAGATACGGCATGCAACTTTCAACAACTTTCCAAATTACTTTTATCATCAAATTTGCTTTGTTCTCTTGTTATTCTTTTTTGAAAGCTAAACCCAGGTACGTTCATTTGCTAGATTCTAAGCCCTTAAAGGCCGCCTCTTATCTTAGTGCATTTTGTTAGTTGTTCACAGCTAGATAGTACTAGTGTGCCATATAGATAACATTGTGCTCACTCCTGTGGACTTACCTAGAAGTCAGCAATAATTGCAAGTCTGTGAAAAGAACTGAAATAACAGTCTGCAGAGGCTTAGATACAAGGTAATCATAGAGGTAAAAAGTATATTAATATAACTGTGTTGGTTATGCAAAACTGAGTAATGGGTAATAAAGGGATTATCTATATTCTTAAACAATAAAAATTCTGGAGCAGGCTGTCTCTTTGAAAGTATATGCACACTAACTTTTTTACCATCCACTTGAAATATCAGATTGTGCTTTAGTCTGAGGGAAAGCTTGCGCAAAGGATAACGCACCCGGCGTATTCTAGTCCATATTGCGGTGTGGATTTAGCACATGTTGGTTGTGTTGTATTTTTAAGAGATTGCTAATGATTGACATGTATCTCAGTTGGTCTCTATATTTATATACCTACAAGTGTGTACAGTGCACATTTCACCTACATCAAAACAATACCATGCTTTAGAAACCGCACAGGCTATACTCAGAACAAGCTGGTTTACAAAAAGTTCTGTTTCATCGCAAATGCAGATCTAAAATGCAAAATACTGGAAAACTTTATACAGCGTTGAAAGGAAACGTAACACCCTCATAACAAATGAAAACTTGGCAAAGTTTTAACAATGAACTATTTAGTGAAAAATAATAATAATAAAAATGTTAGAAGACTGAATAGCCTGTTTTTAAATACTTTATGGTATTTGCACATACTGTTTCCTGCAAGAGTCTCTGGAACTTAATGTTGTTCTTTATTTTTTTTATTCCACTGCTCACCCTTCCCTTTTCCCTTTGTCACACTTCCTGCTATTTAATTTTCATTTTACAGTGCATCCCGTATTCCCATCCAAAAATGTTTTTTTTTTTTTTTTTTTTTTCTGGTCTTATTATTTGCATCTGTAAAATGGGACAGCTTAGAGAGTGGATGGGTCCAAGGGGTCTATTTATCAAACGATTCACACCCCTACGACTGCAGGTTCTCACAAGAGAATCTGGAGTCTGTATTTATGAAGCAGTGGTTATCAGACCGCTGCTTTCCTAACCTCTTCGCCACTTCTTAGGTGGCGAATTTCAATCTCCCTGGTCTCGTCCGACCGGGGAGATTGACAGCTCCTGCGTGATTTGTTGTGCGCAGGCTGGGGTCGGCGTTGCACAACACAAAATTGCGTTCTTGTGCAATGCTGAATTCCGGCAGCAGAATTCAGCCTACCATATACGAGCTGCAGCGGACAGGGGCGCGTATGTATGCCCCTGTCCGCCGCAGCTTGATAAATCGACCCCCAAGTGTAAACAACAATATCTTATGTCATTTAGGCAATACTTACAAGTCATAATGCAGCTTATACATGCACCCCAAAGGTAGTTTATATAATTTTGAATACTTTTGTATTCATAGTACCCTCAGTAAAATAGTTCAGTAATCAGAAAGGTAATATTTGTTGTTTCTTAATAAACATAGGACTATTATTTGCATTTTAGAACACAAAATGAAAGACATCAAAACAAAGACACAGGCAAGAGAAGATTGTAATTTACATGCATGTAAAAATTGTAATTTGATAAAAAAAATAAAAAATTTAAATATTAATTATAAACGGCGAGATTACGTGTTTTGCGGTAACAGGGGAGCATTGCTAACAAGCCTTTTTTTCTTACCGCTCACTTAAGCCAATGCTGGTATTACGAGTTTTCTGCAAGCCTCAGAAAAGTGAGCGTTGAGCAAAGTTTAGCTTCACATCTCACCTCAATACCAGCGTTGCTTAAGTCAGCGGTAAGCTGGCTGAACGTGCTCATGCACGATTCCCCCATAGGAAACAATGGGTCAGTTTGGGCTGAAAAAAAACCTAACACCTGCAAAAAAGCAGCGTTCAGCTCCTAATGCAGACCCATTGTTTCCTATGGGGAAACACTTTCTAAATCTGCACCTAACACCCTAACATGAACCCTGAGTCTAAACACCCCTAATATTACACTTATTAACCCCTAATCTGCCACCCTCGCAATCGCTGACACCTACATTATATTATTAACCCCTAATCTGCCGCTCCGGAAACCGCCGCCACCTACATTATACTTATGAACCCCTAATCTACTGCCCCCAACATCGCCGACACCTACATTATATTTATTAACTCCTAATCTGTCCCCCCAATGTTGCCGCAACTATATTAAATTTATTAACCCCTAATCTGCCGCCGCCAACGTCGCCGCCACTATTATAAATGTATTAACCCCTAAACCTAAGTCTAACCCTAACCCTAACACCCCCCTAACTTAAATATAATTTAAATAAATCTAAATAAATTTACTACAATTAAATAAATTATTCCTATTTAAAACTACAGGTAGTGCAGAATTATTAGGCAAGTTGTATTTTTGAGGATTAATTTTATTATTGAACAACAACCATGTTCTCAATGAACCCAAAAAACTCATTAATATCAAAGCTGAATAGTTTTGGAAGTAGTTTTTAGTTTGTTTTTAGTTATAGCTATTTTAGGGGGATATCTGTGTGTGCAGGTGACTATTACTGTGCATAATTATTAGGCAACTTAACAAAAACCAAATATATAGCCATTTCAATTATTTATTTTTACCAGTGAAACCAATATAACATCTCAACATTCACAAATATACATTTCTGACATTCAAAAACAAAACAAAAACAAATCAGTGACCAATATAGCCACCTTTCTTTGCAAGGACACTCAAAAGCCTGCCATCCATGGATTCTGTCAGTGTTTTGATCTGTTCACCATCAACATTGCGTGCAGCAGCAACCGCAGCCTCCCAGACACTGTTCAGAGAGGTGTACTGTTTTCCCTCCTTGTAAATCTCACATTTGATGATGGACCACAGGTTCTCAATGGGGTTCAGATCAGGTGAACAAGGAGGCCATGTCATTAGATTTTCTTCTTTTATACCCTTTCTTGCCAGCCACGCTGTGGAGTACTTGGACGCGTGTGATGGAGCATTGTCCTGCATGAAAATCATGTTTTTCTTCCTGTACCACTGCTTGAAGAAGGTGTCTTCCAGAAACTGGCAGTAGGACTGGGAGTTGAGCTTGACTCCATCCTCAACCCGAAAAGGCCCCACAAGCTCATCTTTGATGATACCAGCCCAAACCAGTACTCCACCTCCACCTTGCTGGCGTCTGAGTCGGACTGGAGCTCTCTGCCCTTTACCAATCCAGCCACGGGCCCATCCATCTGGCCCATCAAGACTGACTCTCATTTCATCAGTCCATAAAACCTTAAAAAAATCAGTCTTGAGATATTTCTTGGCCCAGTCTTGACGTTTCAGCTTGTGTGTCTTGTTCAGTGGTGGTCGTCTTTCAGCCTTTCTTACCTTGGCCATGTCTCTGAGTATTGCACACCTTGTGCTTTTGGGCACTCCAGTGATGATGCAGCTCTGAAATATGGCCAAACTGGTGGCAAGTGGCATCTTGGCAGCTGCACGCTTGACTTTTCTCAGTTCATGGGCAGTTATTTTGCGCCTTGGTTTTTCCACACACTTCTTGCGACCCTGTTGACTATTTTGAATGAAACGCTTGATTGTTCGATGATCACGCTTCAGAAGCTTTGCAATTTTAAGAGTGCTGCATCCCTCTGCAAGATATCTCACTATTTTTGACTTTTCTGAGCCTGTCAAGTCCTTCTTTTGACCCATTTTGCCAAAGGAAAGGAAGTTGCCTAATAATTATGCACACCTGATATAGGGTGTTGATGTCATTAGACCACACCCCTTCTCATTACAGAGATGCACATCACCTAATATGCTTAATTGGTAGTAGGCTTTCGAGCCTATACAGCTTGGAGTAAGAAAACATGCATAAAGAGGATGATGTGGTCAAAATACTCATTTGCCTAATAATTCTGCACTCCCTGTAAATACATACCTATAAAATAAACCCTAAGATAGCTACAATATAACTAATAGTTTCCGTAGAGGAGTGGGTCCATCTTCAAGACATCCGATGCGGAGCATCCTCTTCTTCCTTTAAGTGACGTCATCCAATATGGCGTCCCTTGAATTCCGATTGGCTAATAGAATCCTATCAGCCAATCGGAATTAAGGTAGGAAAAATCATAAAGTTCAATCCGAATGGCGGATCCAATCAGCCAATAGGATTGAGCTCGCATTCTATTGGCTGCTCCAATCAGCCAATAGAATGCGAGGTCAATCCTATTGGCTGATTGCATCAGCCAATAGGATTTTTCCAACCTTAATTCCGATTGGCTGATAGGATTCTATCAGCCAATCGGAATTGAAGGGACGCCATCTTGGATGACGTCACTTAAAGGACCAGTCATTCAGTCGTCGGCCGTCGGATGAAGAGGATGCTCCGCGTCAGATGTCTTGAAGATGGACCCGCTCCGCTCCAGAAGGATGAAGATAGAAGATGCCACCTGGGTGAAGCCTTCTGGCAGTCTGGATGTCCTCTTCTGGCCGGATAGGATGAAGACTTTGGACCCTCTGGAGGACCACTTGTGCCCAGCTGGGTGAAGACGGCTCAAGGTAGGGAGATCTTAAAGGGGGTAGTGTTAGGTTTTTTTAAGGGGGGATTGAGTGGGTTTTAGAGTAGGGTTGGGTGTGTGGGTGGTGGGGTTTAATGTTGGGGGGGTATTGTATTTTTTTACAGGTGAAAGAGCTGATTACTTTGGGGCAATGCCACGCAAAAGGCCCTTTTAAGGGATATTTGTAATTTAGTATAGGGTAGGGAATTTTATTATTTTGGGGGGCTTTTTAATTTTATTAGGGGGATTAGATTAGGTGTAATTAGTTTAAAATTCTTGTAATTCTTTTTTTATTTTCTGTAATTTAGTGCTTTGTTTTTTTCGTAATTTAGTTTATTTAATTTAATTGTAATTAATTGTAGGTAGTTTAGGTAATTAGTTTAATTATAGTGTAGTGTTAGTTGTAATTGTAACTTAAGTTAGGGTTTATTTTACAGGTACTTTTGTACTTATTTTAGCTAGGTAGTTATTAAATAGTTAATAACTATTTAATAACTATTCTACCTAGTTAAAGGGACAGTCTAGGCCAAAATAAACTTTCATGATTCAGATAGAGCATGTAATTTTAAACAATTTTCCAATTTACTTTTATCACCAATTTTGCTTTGTTCTCTTGGTATTCTTAGTTGAAAGCTTAACCTATGAGGTTCATATGCTAATTTCGTAGACCTTGAAGCCCACCTCTTTCAGATTGCATTTTAACAGTTTTTCACCACTAGAGGGTGTTAGTTCACATATTTCATATAGATAACACTGTGCTCGTGCACGTGAAGTAATCTGGGAGCAGGCACTGATTGGCTAGACTGCAAGTCTGTCAAAAGAACTGAAAAAGGGGCAGTTTGCAGAGGCTTAGATACAAGATAATCACAGAGGTTAAAAGTATATTATTATAACTGTGTTGGTTATGCAAAACTGGGAAATGGGTAATAAAGGGATTATCTATCTTTTAAAACAATAAAAATTCTGGTGTAGACTGTCCCTTTAAAATAAATACAAAGTTGCCTGAAAAATAAATATAAATCCTAAGCTAGCTACAATGTAACTATTAGTTATATTGTAGCTATCTTAGGGTTTCTTTTACAGGAAAGTATTTAGTTTTAAATAGGAATAATTTATTTAATTATGGTAAATTTATTTTGTTTAATTTAAATTATATTTAAGTTAGGGGGGGTTAGACTTCGGTTTAGACTTAGGTTTCGGGGTTAATAAATTTAATATAGTAGTGAAGACGTTGTGGGCGGCAGATTAGGGGTTAATAAAATTTAACTAGTGTTTGCAAGGCAGGAGTGCGGCGGTCTAGGGGTTAATACATTTATTAAAGTGGCGGCGATGTCCAGTCTGCAGATTAGGGGTTAAACATTTTAGTTAAGTGTTTCCGATGTGGGGGGGGGGGGCTCGGTTTAGGGGTTAAAAGGTAGTTTAGGGGTGTTAGTGTACTTTTTAGCACTTTAGTTAAGAGTTTGATGTTACCTTGTGGGAAGCTAGACCAAAGTGATGCTGTAACCATGGTGATATTTACAACAATTCACATAAACAACCTGACAGACGTGTGTGCACAGCAGTATAAGACACCTTAAAACATATTGAAACACACCTAAGCCCTCTCACAGATTACAAGTGCCAATCAAGCCGAAACACGTTAAGTTTGCATAAAATGATCAGGCAGACGAACCATAGCCAATTTATTTACTTAATATAGCGCAAATAAAGGCAAATAGAGATGAGCCCCAAAATGACTGTGCTGTGCCTATTTGAGGATCAAAACCAAGTTATACTTATCACCGGGGACTCTGGTCACTGCTACTGACAACTTGGACAATAATCAATGTTGATGTGTCCAAAAGAGCTGGGGCACATCTGCTCCATTCCGGACCAAGGGGTCACAAAACAACCACCATTGTCTTCAGTGTCCCCCTGCCTGACCACAGTGTATAATCATAAAAAACAATGCAAATCAATTGACATATTTAGTCCCCTAGGTTGGAGTGTTTCCAAATCAGTAGATCCATCTGGTCTCTAGTGGAAGCAGTCTTGTTTCTGTCACTGCCCCTGCTGAATGGGGGGGGGCATCATGGTCAATCAGTCTAAAGCACAAGTACGTCACTGTATGTTGGGCTATTACAAAATGTCTTGGAACAGGTTGGTCACTGTCCTTGTTTTTAATTGCTCCCCCTGATGATGGTACAGTGATTAGCCATTCGTGTACGTATTGTATCAAAGGTCTTGCCCACATAGAACAGGCCACATCTACAGTTAAGAAAAATGGACAATATATTTGGTCAAACATGTGATGTAGTTCTTAACATCATACTGTTTATTGTTGTGTTTGTGACTAAATGTCATGCCCGGGATCATGCTATGGCATGCAGTGCAACTTATGTAGCGATAGCATCCATGTTTCTTGTTAGTAAGCAAGTGCAGTGGTCTGTAGCAGTGGTTGGATCTATATTCATAAGTGTGTGTCAGGGTTTTACCCTGTTTTCGTTTGCTATTTGATGTTGCAGAGTATGTAACGCTGCTCACTCACCATGGCACCCTTTTAAGGCCAAACTGGCGAACATCATCAGTGAGAGACATGTTGCAGTCCAAGAATTATGATGCTATCATTCACTGTTTAAGTGTCTGAGTTCAGTTTGCCTTTGCCCTTGGGTTGTCTCAGACTTCTTTGTGAGTTCCTGTGTTCCAGTTCCTGTGTATTACCTGGCTTTTCTGACGTCCCTTCTGGTTCCTGATCCCTGGCTTGTTCCTGACTCTGCTGTTCTCTTAGTTCCTGATCCCACCTAGTCTGACTACTTACTTTGGTTCCTGACCCAGCTCATCTGACTACCAACTCTGGCTTTGACTCCTGGCTTTTCGTTTGGCTTTTGGACTCTTTATTATTTTTTGTTATTAATAAAGGTGCGATTATTTTTTCATTTCATGTCTGATTCCTGGTTCCCCGACATTACGCAAGGGCCATGAATCCTGACGGTGCTAATAATCCACCTTTACCCACCATCATTACCAGGATGGATGAACAGGATCACTGTATGGATCAATTTGCACTAGCCCTGCAAACCCTTCTGACTGCACATTTGGATCAGAGTGTCCCACAAGTTATGGCTGCTCCTGTTTCCGCTGCTGCACCTAGTCATACCAGGAGCATGTCCGGTTTTGCACCTCTACCTCAGCGTTATGGAGGCGATCCTAATCAGTGCAGTGGGTTTTTGAACACGGTGGGCATTTACTTTGAGATGTTACCTCAGGTGTTTCCCTCTGACAGAGCAAAGGTGGGATTTCTCAGCTCATTACTCTCTGACACGGCTCTTGCTTGGGCTAATCCCTTGTGGAAGACTAATAAGCCTGTGATATCTAATTACCCTGAATTTGTGGCCTCCTTTTTGAAGGGTTTTTGATGTTATGGCTCCTCTGCTGCCAAACGACTCATGTCCATTCAGCAAGGTACGAGATCTGTAGCCCAGTATGCCATTGAGTTCCCTACTCTTGAAGCAGAGGTAGGTTGGAACAATGAAGCACTTGTTGCCACCTTCTTTCATGGCCTTTCTGATGCGATTAAAGATGAAGTTGGTGCCAGAGATTTACCAGAGGATCTCAAGGCCTTGATGTCTTTTTTAATCCTAATTGACATCAGATTCAGAGAGAGGCCCTCTTTCAAGGAGCGCTTGCGGAAGCCTCCTGTTCAGTTGTCTCCTATGTTTTTGTTCCCACCCATGCCCCCCTCTCCTCCCATGTCTCCTTGTCCCAAAACACCAGGTACCGCTGAGCCTATGCAGTTGGGGTTCACGCGCCTCTCTGCGACGGAGAGGGCCTTTAGGAGGAGGAAGGGGCTCTGCCTCTATTGTGGGCTACAAGGCCACCTTTTAAAGTCTTGTCCTACATGTCAGGGAAACGCTCGCACCAATGGTCCTATCGGAGCAGACCGTGGGTGATTTATCCTCATCCCCGGAACTTCTAAAGAGAAAACTTTGATCACGGTTGTCCTTTCCTGGGTGGACTCCTATATAGTCACCTAGGCTCTTGTAGACTCTGGTGCTGTGGGCTATTTCATTAAAAGTGATTTTGTATCAGAGCACTCCATTCCTTTACTGCCTTGATCCGCTCCACTTGCTATTGAGGCCATTGATGGCAGGCCCCTTCAGCCTGCACTCATTACTCACGAAACTGCTCCATTATCCATGGCTGTTGGGGCTCTCCATTCTGAAACTATTCAGTTCTAGGTGCTAACTTCTCCACATTTTCCAGTTGTTCTGAGTTATCCCTGGCTCCAAAACCACAATCCCAGTCTCGACTGGCATAGATACGGAATATTGTCATGGTCTCCGCAATTTAATTCCACTTGTCTCCAGAAACCAGTAAAAGTCTTGTGCACTTCTTTGGTATCTCAATTGCCAGAGGAGTACTGAGAGTTCCAAGACGTTTTTGACAAAGTGCATGCCAGTACGTTGCCTCCTCACCAGTCTTATGATTGGGCTATAGACATGCAACCCAGTGCCATTCCTCCTCAGGGTTGGTTTATCCTTTGTCTGTTGCGGAGAATAGTGCTATGGAGGAGTATGTTGCCGATGCCCTTTCACAGGGAATAATCAGCAAATCCTGCTCTCCTGCAAGGGCTGGCTTCTTCTTCGTGAAGAAGAAGGGTGGCGAGTTTAGACCATGTATCGATTATAGGGGTCTTAATTGCCTAACCATTAATAATGCTTACCCTAATCCGCTCATCACAGAACTCTTTGACTGTCTTAAGGGAGCTACGGTCTTTACTAAATTCGATCTGAGACAAGCCTACAATCTTGTTAGGATCAAAGAGGGCCACAAATAAAAAAAAACATTTAACACCAGGAGCGGGCATTATGAATATCTTGTTATGCCCTTTGGCCTATGTAATACTCCTGATGTTTTCCAAGACTTTATTAACGATGTGCTATGAGATATGTTGCAACAGTGTGTTGTGGTGTACTTAGACAATATCCTTATACACTCACCCACTCTTGAGGCTCACTGTTCTGATGTCACACAGTACTTCAGAGACTATGTGAGAATGGCCTGTTTTGCAAACTGGAGAAATTTGAGTTCCATCAAACTCAAGAAACCTTTCTTGGTTATTTAATTTCCGTTGCAGGATTCTCCATGGATCCTGACAAGTTATCTACAGTTCTGCAGTGGCCTCACCCAGTTGGTCTTCGGTCTATTCAACGTTTTTTGTGCTTCGCTAATTACTATAGGAAGTTTATCAAAAACTTTTCTGCATTAGTCAAACCTATCACGGACTTGACCCGTAAGGGGAGTGATCCACTCCATTCATCACCTACTGGAATTAAGGCCTTTGAGATTTTTTGTTATCAGTAATGAAGGTGTGATTATGTTTGCATTTCATGTCTCAGTCTGATTACTGGTACCCTGACAGTGTGTCATGCAGGCTTTTGCCCCTTCTGAATCCTATAAGAGGTGGATCATAGTAAGCAAATGGAAGTCTGCTATCAGACTTCAAAACTTCCCACCTTGTAAGCCAAAGTTGTGCGAATCTCTCGGTGGTAAAAGTCGTCCTAGGGGTCAATGATATGGCCCTAGATTTCATTAATAACATGCCCTGTGTAGCATCTTATAATTCAATGAGATTCTTATTTACTAGTATCAGGTTATACCAATCCAAGATCTCATCATTCCTGGCCTTGAACCACTGTGTAGGGTTTGATGTAAGTTTCTTATAGGTTAGAGTGTCATTCAATTGTTGCTGAGCCTCTTCACTATAATAAGAATTGTCCATTATAACAAGAGGGCTGCCCTTATCCACGCTGCAGATAACTATTTGCAGGTCTCTGGCTAATGTGCCAAGTGCTTCAATTTCATCTTAGGTGAGATTTGGGGCATATGTGGGAGCCCTGTGTGTTAATGAGGTTACCAGTAATCAGCCTAGTATAGGTTTTTATGCTGGCATTAATGTTTGGGGGTTTGAATGTGCTCTAATTTTTAAATCATTGTTAGGGTGTATCCTCCGTGTCCCTAAAGTGTTCCTTTACACTCAGTATCCTCTGACAGCGTTGAATGTCTATAAAAGTGTCAAAATGATCAGTCCTAAAGGTAGGTATAAAGGTTAAGCCCTTATTTAAGAGACTTGTTTCAGCTTCAGTCAAGGGTCTACTACTGATATTAAATTAAATGGCAGCAAGGGAGGTTTTCTTGTGGCTACAGTTGCCCTTCCTTGTGTGCGGCCTCAACCCCTTCTTTGAATTGCTGATCTGGTTGTAACCCCTAAAAAAAAATTACTTCTCAGTTGAGTATCGGGGGCAGTTTCAAAATTGTGTACAATAGGGGTGTCAGAGTCAGAACCTGAATTTGTGTCAACAATATTGAGGGTTCTGAACTGTCTGGACTCATTTCGGTCTAAATGGTCTATGTGAACCAGGTCCCAAGAGCCAGCAGTACATTATATTCTCTTTATAGTCAGCGCCTACTGTTAATTTGTTGTTCTTAAAAGCTAAAAATTATTTTTTGTAATCCTGTATCTGTTGTTTTGTCTAACTAGTCCTCAGTCTTGTCATTCTTCGGTTTGGTATCATTATAACATTGAATTTCAGCCCTGCACTTGTTCAGTAATGTACTGTATTCTTCTATAACCAAAATCATTAAATCAAAAGGAACATTTATTCATTATCTGACATCACAATTGGCAGAATGAGGGATTATTTCTGTCTATTGTGGGGATATTTTGCATTCTAAATCCCCTAGGTATCTGCATTTTACAATGGTATTTAGATAAATAAATTGTGTGCAATTGAAGGTTAAGATCACATTTGCATAACTTAAGTAGGTTTGCAAAATTAGTACTGGCAGACTCACCCACTAGTTCTTACGAATCAACCCAACCAGTATTTTGGCACGATCGTCAACAGTAAAGGCAAAGGTTTTGTTGCATTCATGATTGGTCTGTTCTGTAGCTTGTACCGGGGTTGGTGCATCTTGTCCTTAATGGGGCTCAGCGAACACCAAAGTGTAATAGTAAGTGGAGAATTCAAAAATAAAAGAATCAAGTCCAAGGTAGAAAAGGCTCTGCACTCTCACTAACTAATTAGACAACAACCTTGGGGGGTTTGTACTATGTTATTATGAAGAGTGCTGTCTACTTATTATTAATAAGAAAATACATCAGGAAATAATATCGAATACATTAATACTCTGTAACTGGCATAAGAATTTATTGGGAACACATTAAAGTGATGGTAATTTTTAAACTATAAGAATGTTGCAATGAAAAATATATTAGTTGCTATATATATATATATATATATATATATATATATATATAAGTTCAAAGTAGACAAGCACTCCAGAAATCCAGTCTCCAGTGCCCAGGGTGCAACAGATAGGCAAAATAACAAGTAAAGAAGAGTGCACTCGCCAGGACTTTTCAAAGTTTTATTCCAAATATGTGAACATTTTCGGGGGGTTAGTCCCTTCCTCAGACATACAAAACTGAAATGTGAAAAAAAAACACACCGGACACCCTTAAGTAGGGAGGCCAACCAATCACTCGCTCTCTGGTATAGGGTGCCACCCACAAGTGAGGTCACCCCTCCAGCAACGAATGAGGTTGGCCCAACAATAAAAGCAATGTGAACAGCAGGATACCAAATGCAGACCATATACAGTAAACATATGAGTAAATAGAGTTAGGCCCATGGCCCAAGCAGATAAGTACATAACTAGGTGAACAAACTAAGCATACATATACAAAAGGTTAAACACATAGATCAAAAAAATGGTTCAAAAGATATATGGGTCAAAAAAATATATAATATGTTAAGTACATAGGTAAAGCACATCATTAAAGACATAGGAGCAACAAGAATATATATATAGTGCATCAGGATAAATGTAGAAACAGATTAGATTAAGTGTCCATATGTCCTGAAACAAAATAGCAACAGATGTATATACATACGTAGAAAAGCCTATTGGCACAAATATAGTGACAGAATGTGCTGTAACAAGCAAAACATTATTATCATAACTGACAAGTCCATCAAAGTTAGCTAAATAATCAGCATATCGTTATAACCACTGGAGAGAAATACGATAAGCCCAATACATATATGGCATAATCTAAGGCATAAGCAATAATAGCAACGTAAGTAGGGAATGTAAATCAAACCTGCACAATCATCAACTCTGGGGGGCTCAACCGGCTTACAGAAAGACCGGGAATGCAGGTATATTCAAACCTGAGCGCAACTGACCAGTTGCCATAGCAACCCAGTCTAAACAGAGAAACAAGCGCTAGCATATTATAACTGTGCAGTTGCTAAGAGTGCACAATGAAATTGGCCATATAGTACAAGTAAAAGGCAGTAGTTAGATGGGATTTACATCTAAGAACTCAAGGTTCATAAGTGAGCGTAAGGGCAGGGGTAGGAGCCAAATAATCAGTTAAATACAATACTAATTATGTACTGATTATGTAAGAGAACAAAATATAACATGAAATAATGTAATGTTGGGAAATGCAGGCATGTTCAAACCAGGTTGTCATAGCAACCCGGTTTAAACAGCGAGAGGAATGCGCTAGCACAGTATAACTGTTAAGTTGCAAAGTGTACATCATAAAATATTTTGTCCGTATAGCACAAATAGAAGAGGGTAGACAGGGGCGATAACTAGTAAGAACTCATGGCTCACAAGTAATCAGGCTAGCGCCAAATGAGCACAAGGGCAGTAATCAAAGGATAGTGTAAGGGATCCCCAGTCAGACAAAGAAGTACAAAATATGGCACAACATAATGTAATGTCGAGAGAAGGGGTCAGGGGGGGATGAAAACATGTGTTATAGAGCAATGTTAAACAGTATCATAGGTGACCAACTAGCCGACATGAGAAATTGCAAAAAATACCAAAAATGTACCCAAAAAATGTATAAACACATATATAGCATATATATATATATATAGCATAGCATGTACAATGAAGATATACTAGGCATGATCAACTTAAAATGCAGTGTATTAATCTACACACGAGAGCCAAGTAGGTATAGTAAGACATATTAGCATTTTTCATAGACACACCTGCCAGTCTAGGTGTGTGTTGAGACCTTTTGGTATAAGGGTCTCCAAAACAAATGTCCAGCAGGCTTCTTTTCTTAGTAGAAGGGTATTTCTGTCTCCACCCCTGGTTAAAGGGGGTACATGGTCAATAATAGTATACCTGAGGTCCTTGACCGTGTGATGGTTGTTTGCAAAGTGGCGTGCCACCGGTTGCTCTGAAGTCCCATTTTTTATGGCCATTCTGATGGCTGACCAATGGTTGGCCATTCTTGTGCGGAGGTCATTGGTGGTTTTGCCCACATAAAAAAGGCCACAATTGCAGTGCAACAGATAGATTATGTGGGTAGTGGTGCAAGTCAATCGGTATTTATGAAAGTATTTTTTTCGTTTATGTGGATGCGTAAAATAACTGCCAGTTATTAATGCATTGCACGTAGTGCAGCCAATGCACCTAAATACTCCCTTCTTCTCTAGATTAAGCCATGTGCCTTTGTTATAGCATCTTACCGGATCGGTTTTTACCATAATATCCCTTAGGGATCTGGATCTCCTAAAACCAATCCTTGGAGGGGGCATCTGTTGGAACGGTAAGGCAGGGTCCGTGCTAACAACATGCCAATTATCTTGTAAGTGTTTATTGATTCTTTGTTTATGGTGGTGTGTGGTCTTTCCGACGGCGCTAACTTACAAGACTTAAGCTCCTATAACGAGAGGGTCTCTAGATACCCAAGAGGGAGTTAAACAGAATAGTTTAGTGTTAGGAGCGCCTATTTAAAGGCTAAGTCTAATGAGGGTATAAATAAAAATTTGTCGTTAAGTATACCAGCACAAGGAGCCCAAGTGTGTAAAAGATATTTACAAGTTTATTATAGCTTTTAAATTAACAAATTTATTAAGGCAATAGCTTGGTGTCTATAATTGCAAACAGATTTATAAAAGCATAAAAGTATATGGATCCATATCACTTCATAAATAAACAATACTTAAAAACATTCAATGGTGTACTGTATCTGATAAAATCAATTTTACAGTCTATGATAAAACTGGTTTGGGTGAAGTCAAAAAGATGTACAAATGATACAGTAAAATACAATAAAATATAATAAAATAAAATACAATAAAATAAAATACAAAAATAATGCAATAAAATTCAGAAATGGTGTATAAAAAGCAGCAAATGGGGATAGGTCGTATGGCCTAGGATAAGAACATATATGTGAAAGATGTCTTCCTGATTTGATTGGAGAAAAAATTTGATAATCCTTTGAAAAATAAAGTGAAATTATGTTTTTAACCTGATGAAGGATGTGATAAAAATGTGTGAGTCCCCTCGTGAAAAGTCAAAAAGTGTCCAAAATTAAGTCAATAATTATATCAAAAAAAGAGCAAAAAAGTCAATTATAAAAAAAAAAATCCAAAATAAGATATCAAATTGAGATATCAAATTGAAAATGAAATCCAAAAGAATTTAGTAGTGATAATGTGATGTCCAATAAAAGTCAAAAATGCCACCTGTGTTTATGGATCAAACTGTGAATAGCTGAAAAGATAGAAATCCAACTGACCAATTTCTTGAAAATATTGGATATATGAAACAATGAATATAAAAATGGTTATAAAAAATGTGTATTAAAAAATGTAAGACGATCCAATCCCTGTGGAAAAAGAAAAATGCAACATAGAGCAGTATCGTTTAAAATACGTTTGCACAAGTAGAAATAAAACTCACCATATATGCCAACGCGTTTCGGCCCACCAATAGGGCCTTTATCAAGATAAAGGCCCTATTGGTGGGCCGAAACGCGTTGGCATATATGGTGAGTTTTATTTCTACTTGTGCAAACGTATTTTAAACGATACTGCTCTATGTTGCATTTTTCTTTTTCCACAGGGATTGGATCGTCTTACATTTTTTAATACACATTTTTTATAACCATTTTTATATTCATTGTTTCATATATCCAATATTTTCAAGAAATTGGTCAGTTGGATTTCTATCTTTTCAGCTATTCACAGTTTGATCCATAAACACAGGTGGCATTTTTGACTTTTATTGGACATCACATTATCACTACTAAATTCTTTTGGATTTCA
This sequence comes from Bombina bombina, assembly GCF_027579735.1. Lineage (NCBI taxonomy): Eukaryota > Metazoa > Chordata > Amphibia > Anura > Bombinatoridae > Bombina > Bombina bombina. The sequence goes on along the minus strand of NC_069501.1, from coordinate 1,200,506,184 downwards.
TTTTCAATTTGATATCTCAATTTGATACCTTATTTTGGATTTTTTTTTTTTATAATTGACTTTTTTGCTCTTTTTTTTATATAATTATTGACTTAATTTTGGACACTTTTTGACTTTTCACGAGGGGACTCACACATTTTTATCACATCCTTCATCAGGTTAAAAACATCATTTCACTTTATTTTTCAAAGGATTATCACATTTTTTCTCCAATCAAATCAGGAAGACATCTTTCACATATATGTTCTTATCCTAGGCCATACGACCTATCCCCATTTGCTGCTTTTTATACACCATTTCTGAATTTTATTGCATTATTTTTGTATTTTATTTTATTGTATTTTATTTTATTATATTTTATTGTATTTTACTGTATCATTTGTACATCTTTTTGACTTCACCCAAACCAGTTTTATCATAGACTGTAAAATTGATTTTATCAGATACAGTACACCATTGAATGTTTTTAAGTATTGTTTATTTATGAAGTGATATGGATCCATATACTTTTATGCTTTTATAAATCTGTTTGCAATTATAGACACCAAGCTATTGCCTTAATAAATTTGTTAATTTAAAAGCTATAATAAACTTGTAAATATCTTTTACACACTTGGGCTCCTTGTGCTGGTATACTTAACGACAAATTTTTATTTATACCCTCATTAGACTTAGCCTTTAAATAGGCGCTCCTAACACTAAACTATTCTGATTCTTTGTTTATCCCCAGTATATGTAGTCACAAAAGTCATCCTTGGAGTGTTTTTGTCCTCCATAATAGTGCCCTGATCAGCTAGAAGTTGTAGTTTTTGTTGTTTCAACAGTTTAGGAGGGTAGCCCCATTGTGCAAATCTGTGTTCCATTTCTTCAAGTTGTTTGTCTTTGTGCGAGTCCAATGTGTTGTTTCTAATGACCCATTGTAGCTGTGATTTGGGCAAAGCGCTTTTTAGCACTGGAGGATGGCAGGATGTATAGGATAGTAAAGAGTTCCTGTCGGTTTCTTTTCTGAATAAGGTGGATTGGAGTCTTTGTGAATCCTTGAACAGGCGTACATCCAGGAAATCTATTGACGTTGTTGAGTAATGCATTTTGAACTTGAGAGCCCTGGATGAGCTGTTTAGTTGTTGGAACCAGTCAAGTAGTTCCTGTTCTGATCCGCTCCACATCAGCAACAGGTCATCAATGTAGCGTTTACAGAACTTTATCTGCCGGTCTTTGAACAGGTCCGTGTCCTTAGTCTCAAAATGTGCCATATATAAGTTGGCATATGAGGGTGCCACGTTCGACCCCATGGCCGTCCCCTGTTTTTGTAGAAAGAAATGTTTTTCAAACTTGAAATAGTTCATTTTTAGACAAAATTCCAGTAGGTGGAGCAATACTTCCACTGGTGGCCCCACGTAGGGGTACTGGAGGAGATGTTGCCTGGTAGCTTCTATACCTTCATGGGGGCTTTTCTACGTATGTATATACATATGTTGCTATTTTGTTTCAGGAAATATGGACACTTAACCTAATCTGTTTCTACATTTATCCTGATGCACTATATATATATATATATTCTTGTTGCTCCTATGTCTTTAATGATGTGCTTTACCTATGTACTTAACATATTATATATTTTTTTGACCCATATATCTTTTGAACCATTTTTTTGATCTATGTGTTTAACCTTTTGTATATGTATGCTTAGTTTGTGCACCTAGTTATGTACTTATCTGCTTGGGCCATGGGCCTAACTCTATTTACTCATATGTTTACTGTATATGGTCTGCATTTGGTATCCTGCTGTTCACATTGCTTTTATTGTTGGGCCAACCTCTTTCTCCTCTGCCCCCCTTCATTTCCTCTTTTGGCTGGGCTGTGATGTATAGAACAGTCCAACCTACTCTCTACATAGACTTTCTAAGAGCTTTAAAAAGAGCTTTCTAAAAGACTTTCTAAGAGCTTTTAAAGGGGCTGGACTTCAAGATTGTCAAATGACACACATGTTGATTGGATGTTCACTGGATTGTAATAAAAAAAGTTCATCCAAATGGGCCGGCATAACATTGTAATAGAAGCATTACTATATAAACTAATGTTATTATATACAAACACACATTACAGATGTTAATTAGTACTTTGCAATTTTTTCTTCCAAATTAATTCTTATGCCAGTTGCAGAGTATAAATATATTGGATATTATTTCCTGATGTATATTCTTAATAATAATAATAACAACAACTTGCATAGTGATTTTCTCCAGGTTGGACTATTAAAACAGCTGGTTTTTCTTTTCTTTTTTAAACCACCACCCAAAATGAGGATTTCAGTACCAGTATATTGACCTTTGTGTATGTATATAGATAAACTCCACTGATTTAAATCATATCTAGAACTATTTAGTGTTTAATGTGCTTTTAAAAGAAATAGATGCAAATGTCCTGAAGTCATTCAAATGGTCCACATTAAAGACTGACTTGATATGTTGATTTAATTTTTCTTTGAAATTTGAATTAAAAAAGCTCAGTGTTTGTGAATGGGTGGACACATTAAAGCCACTGGATACATAACAATATACCTGATAGCGAGTAGAGATGAAGCTTCCTTTATTTCTTTAGTAGGGACAGTTATTCAATTGAAGTTAATCAGTATAATTAGAACTCAAAACAAAGCACATAATATCTTGACACTGTCCTTTCATTAGACAGCAGAGACTGACAATGTATCCTTTATAATGGATATTGATAACCATCATTGCCTTAAGAGCCTTCAATCAAAAGACCAAGTGACATGGAACACCAAGTGTTCCAAGATATCCAGAAACAGAAACCAATGTAATAAGCAACTTATTTATGTTCTTACATTTAAAATACACTGTGCTATTTCCATATGCGCAGATATGTACTCAAATTCACGTGTTTTTAGTATTTATATATAATTATGTATGTTAAAAAAAAAATGGTAAAATCTTGTGCTCCAAAAAACACAAGATAAAATTATGTAAAATTATCTTTATCTTTATCAATGTTGCCCTAAAATATTACACATTTCTGTAAGCATGTTGCTCTGGTTTTTATTGCACCATCCTAATTTAGTTCAGATCTGTATAAAGCACAATAAAAAGGATTTTAGTTAAAATATTTAGACATGATTGTTGCCCCTTTGTTGGCATAAATATATAACTATGGAATTAACTAGATATGTGCATGGCGAAAAAATTTGGTTCGGTTCGATTCAGAATTTTTCGAATTTCGGTTCGGATCGATTCGAATTCGGAAAATTTTGAATCGATTCGGTTCGGATTAGTTTCGGATTCAGTCAGATTCGAAGTAATTCGGCTGGATTCGGTTCGATTCAGAAATTCGGAATTTCGGTAAGTGTTAGGTGGGATTAGACTAGTATTATGTACTCTATATTAGGTGTAACCCATAGCAGAGTGATATAACCTAATATACTGTACAATACTAGTGTAATCCATGGCCATCCGAATTTACTGAATAAATCCGAACTAATTCGGATTTATTCGGTAAATTCGGCAGTATTTTAATTTGGAAATTCGGTTCGATCCGAATCTCCAAATTTTCCGAATTTCCGAATCGATCCGAAACGAATTGCACATATCTAGAATTAACAAAATATCTACTAATAACAACAAGCAAGCACTTAAAAGGATATGAAACCCCATTTTTAAAAAGTTTCTGATTTACTTCTATTATGAAATTTGCTTCGTCTCCATGATATTCTGTGTTAAAAAGATACCTAGGTAGGCATCTGGAGCAATATATGGCAGGACATAGTGCTGCCCTCTACTGCTCTTGCACATGGATAACACTCTTGCAAAACTGCTGCCATATAGAGCTCCAGAAATGGGTCGGCTCCTAAGCAAACAAAAGAACAAAGAAAAATGAATAATAAAAGTAAATTAGAAAGTTATTTAAAATTGCATGCTCTATCGGAAATTATGAAAGAAAAAATAATTTTGGGTTTCAAATCCATTTTAAATTATAGTTAGTTCTCATTATTTGTTATTTTGATAATTCCACGGTGTATATATTTGCTTAAAAAAATAAAAAAAAATAATTAAAATGGTGCAACTAAAACTTCTAAATAGTTTAACTGAAAACCAGTGTGTTGTGTATGGACCTGAATTAAATTAAGATTTCATATTGCACCAAAGAAAAAAAAAACTAAAAATGCTGAACTACTTCTCTATTAAAGCATTTGATCGAGTTCTGATTCTCAAAATTCTAGAGACTCGTTCTTGCTGTTCTTGTGTGACAGGTAGCAGGTGCCTACTTTGTCACACAACCAGAGGAGAAAAGACTTACACCTAGATTAAGAGTTCTGCGTTAGCCGTCAAAAGCAGCGTTAAGGGGTCCTAACGCTGCTTTTTACCACCCGCTGGTATTGAGTCAGCCAGGAAAGGTTCTACCGCTCACTTCCCTACCGCGATTCCAGGCTACCGCAGATCCCCTTACGCCAATTGCGTATCCTATCTTTTCAATGGGATCTGCCTAACGCCGGTATTTGGAGTCTTGGGAGAAGTGAGCGGTAGACCCTCTACCGACAAGACTCATACCGACAAAAAAAGTCAGTAGTTAAGAGCTTTATGGGCTAACGTCGGAATATAAAGCTCTTAACTACTGTGCTCTAAAGTACACTAACACCCATAAACTACTTATGTACCCCTAAACTGAGGCCCCCCACATCGCCGCCAGTCTAATAACATTTTTTAACCCCTAATCTGCCAACCGGACACCGCCGCCACCTACATTATACCTATGAACCCCTAATCTGCTGCCCCTAACATCGCCAACCCCTATATTATATTTATTAACCTCTAATCTGCCCCCCCCACGTCACCGCTACCTAACTACACTTATTAACCCCTAATCTGCCGACCGGACCTCGCCGGCACTATAATAAATGTATTAACCCCTAAACTGCCACACTCCCGCCTCGCAAACACTAGAATAAATAGTATTAACCCCTTATCTGCCCTCCCTAACATCGCCGCCACCTACCTACAATTATTAACCCCTAATCTCCCGCACGCACCGTCGGCGCTACTATAATAATGTTATTAACCCCTAAACCTAACTCTAACCCTAACCCTAACACCCCCTAACATAAATATAATTTAAATTAAATGAAATAATATTCCTAAAATTAACTAAATTATTCCTATTTAAAACTAAATACTTACCTATCAAATAAACCCTAATATAGCTACAATATAAATAATAATTACATTGTAGCTATTTTAGGATTTATATTTATTTTACAGGCAACTTTGTATTTATTTTAACTAGGTACAATAGCTATTAAATAGTTAAGAACTATTTAATAGCTACCTAGTTAAAATAAATACAAAATTACATGTAAAATAAATCCTAACCTAAGTTACAATTAAACCTAACACTACACTATCATTAAATTAATTAAATAAATTACCTACAATTACCTAAAATAAAATACAATAAAATAAACTATTCTATAATACAAAAAAACCCACTAAATTACAAAAAATAAAAAAGAATTACAAGCAGTTTAAACTAATTACACCTAATCTAAGCCCCCTAATAAAATAAAAAAGCCCCCCAAAATAAAAAATTCACTATCCTAAATTAAAAAGTAATCAGCTCTTTTACCAGCCCTTAAAAGGGCTTTTTGCGGGGCCTTGCCCCACAGTAATAAGCTCTTTTACCTGAAAATAAAATACAATACCCCCCCCAACATTACAACCCACCACCCACATACCCCTACTCTAACCCACCCAAACCCCCCTTAAAAAAACCTATCGCTAACCCCCTGAAGATCATCCTACCTTGAGTTGTCTTCACTCAGCCGAGCCGAATTCTTCATCCAAGGTGCGCAGAAGAGGTCCTTGATCCGGTAGAAGTCTTCATCCAAGCGGGGCAAGAAGAGGTCCTCCATCCGGTAGAAGTGTTCATCCAGGCGGCGTCTTCAATCTTCATCCATCCGGAGCGAAGCCATCTTCAAAGGAGCCAACGCGGAGCCATCCTATTCTACCGATGGACTAACGACGAATGAAGGTTCCTTTAAGGGAAGTCATCCAAGATGGCATCCCTTCAATTCCGATTGGCTGATAGAATTCTATCAGCCAATCGTAATTAAGGTAGAAAAAATCTGATTGGCTGATGCAATCAGCCAATCGTATTGAACTTGCATTCTATTGGCTGTTCCGATGAAGATGGCTCCGCTCCGCTCCGGATGGATGAAGATTGAAGACGCCACCTGGATGAACACTTCTACCGGATGGAGGACCTCTTCTTTCCCCGCTTGGATGAAGACTTCTACTGGATCAAGGACCTACTCTGCGCAACTTGGATGAAGAATTCGGCTCGGCTGAGTGAAGATGACTCAAGGTAGGATGATCTTCAGGGGGTTAGCGATAGGTTTTTTTAAGGGGGGTTTGGGTGGGTTAGAGTAGGGGTATGTGGGTGGTGGGTTGTAATGTTGGGGGGGTATTGTATTTTATTTTATTTTCAGGTAAAAGAGCTGATTACTTTGGGGCAAGGCCCTGAAAAAAGCCCTTTTAAGGGCTGGTAAAAGAGCTGATTACTTTTTAATTTAGGATAGGGTAGGGAATTTTTTATTTTGGGGGGCTTTTTTATTTTATTAGGGGGCTTAGATTAGGTGTAATTAGTTTAAACTGCTTGTAATTCTTTTTTATTTTTTGTAATTTAGTGTTAGTTTTTTTGTATTATAGAATAGTTTATTTTATTGTATTTTATTTTAGGTAATTGTAATTTATTTAATTAATTTAATGATAGTGTAGTGTTAGGTTTAATTGTAACTTAGGTTAGGATTTATTTTACATGTAATTTTGTATTTATTTTAACTAGGTAGCTATTAAATAGTTCTTAACTATTTAATAGCTATTGTACCTAGTTAAAATAAATACAAAGTTGCCTGTAAAATAAATATAAATCCTAAAATAGCTACAATGTAATTATTATTTATATTGTAGCTATATTAGAGTTTATTTGATAGGTAAGTATTTAGTTTTAAATAGGAATAATTTAGTTAATTTTAGGAATATTATTTTGTACAATTTAAATTATATTTATGTTAGGGGGTGTTAGGGTTAGGGTTAGAGTTAGGTTTAGGGGTTAATACTATTGATTCTAGTGTTTGCGAGGCGGGAGTGCGGCAGTTTAGGGGTTAATACATTTATTATAGTGGTGGCGAGGTCCGGTCAGCAGATTAGGGTTTAATAAGTGTAGGTAAGGTAGCGGCGACGTTGGGGGGGGGGCAGATTAGGGGTTAATAAATATAATATTGGGGTCGGCGGTGTTAGGGGCAGTAGATTAGGGGTTCATAGCTATAATGTAGGTTGTGGCGGTGTACGGAGCGGCAGATTAGGGGTTAATAATATAATGCAGGTGTCAGCTATAGCGGGGGCGGCAGATTAGGGGTTAATAAGTGTAAGGTTAGGGGTGTTTAGACTCGGGGTTCATGTTAGGGTGTTAGGTGCAGACTTAGAAAGTGTTTCCCCATAGGAAACAATGGTGCTGCGTTAGGAGCTGAACGCTGCTTTTTTGCAGGTGTTAGGTTTTTTTTCAGCCCAAACTGCCCCATTGTTTCCTATGGGGATATAGTGCACGAGCACGTTTTAGCTGCTTACCGCTAGCGTAAGCAACGCTGGTATTGAGGGTTGAAGTGGAGCTAAGTTAGGCTCAACGCACCCTTTTTTGAGCCTAACGCAGCCCCTCAGACAACTCTAAATACCAGCATTGTTGGAAGGGTGCGTTGGCAAAAAAAGTAGCGTTAGCTACGCGGCTTTTTACCGACAAAACTCTAAATCTAGCGGAATATTACTACTGTTTTGCAAACAAAAGAAGGCACATTATTATAAATATAAGTGAGATGCAAATGTCTAGCCACACTAATCAGGATTGCTATTGAACTCAGTTGAGCACAATTCTATTAAAAAATAAGCACAAATATACATTGTTACAAAAACACTCCCAGATGGGTTATATAAATGAATAATTTAAAAGGGACACAAGTCAAAATTAAACTTTCATGACTCAGATACAGCAGCAGTTTTAAACAACTTTCCAATTTACTTTCATTAACAAAATGTGCACAGTCATTTTATATTTACACTTTTTGAGTCATCAGCTTCTACTGAGCATGTGCAAGAATTCACAGATTATACGTATATGCATTTGTGATTGGCTGATGGCTGTCACATGATACATCATACAGGAGGAGTGGAAATAGACATAGCTTTGACATTTGTCATAAAAATAAAAATAAATCGACTACACATCTGAAGTTTAGACTAAAGAGTTGATTTATAAAGCAGCGGATGCTGCTTCCGTCCCACTACGCTTCAGATCCGCCTGAAGCAGAAGTTAAGAAGCAGCAGTCCTAAGACCTCTGAGGTTACGGACAGCAATCAGCCCGATTGGATATGATCAGGTTGATTGACACCCCCTGCTAGCGGGCGATTGGCCGAGAATATGCAGGGGGCAGCATTGCACCAGCAGTTCACCAGAACTACTGGTGCAATGATAAATGCCGTCAGTGTATGCTGTGGGCATTTATCGATGTGCGGCGGATATGATACGATACAGCGTATCATGTCCGGCTGCACCTTAATAAATTGACCCCTAAGTGCTATTGCATTGTCTTTATCATGCATTTGTTGATTATGCAAATCTACTGGCTCTTGAAAGGGACATTGTGCACTAGATTTTTCTCTGCATAAATGTTTTGTAGATGATCCATTTATATAGCCCATATGGGAGAGTTTTTGTAAAAATGTATAGTTTTGCTTATTTTTAAATACTGTTATGCTGATTATCATACTAAAAACCAAGCCCCAAATTTTAAGATGCATACTGATGTATACAGACTTCAGGCTACTTTCGTTTTTTTATATGTCTCTTTTTATATGCAGAGGAGGGTCTACTCTCAGCCACTTTTAGTGGGTGTCCCAGCCTAATCTGACCAACAGTGCTAAACTGGGAGCTTCTAAGTTAGTTTTTAAAAGGTTTTATACTAGATTTTTTTTAGCAGTATCTGTGCATATTATTCTTTATAGAAGTGTCTGTTACATGCAGTTAAATAAAAATCGGTGTACACTGTCCCTTTAAGCTTTTTCATACAATCTATGTGCCAAGACTATACATGTGATCTTACTCATCTACCAATAAATGCTCTTTTTTTTACCCTATACCTTTTCAAAAATATAATTTGTGCACCTTTTTTTTTAGATAGGAAAGGTGTAAGTGAATTTTACTTTGATACATTTTGGCCTCAATATCACGTTGCTAAGAGTGTAATCAGAGAAATTAGACATATTAAATTATATATTTAGATTATTAGACATTTGGTAAACAATTAGTGCACAGATAAGACCAGTAGAATACAAATATAAAATTATGATATATCTGAAAAGCAAATAAAAAGGCTGCACTCTCTTCCATAAAGGAAAGTAAAAAGGCTTTATTAAGACAAACAGCGACGTTTTAGGGCACCTGCCCCTTTGTTAAGCTCGACAAAGGGGAAGGTTTGCTGTTTGTCTTAATAAAGCCTTTTCACTTTCCTATATGGACGAGAGTGCAGCCTTCTTATTTGTTTTGAATTTACTATGGAGCTGAGGGGTAGCTCTGAACGCTATCACCCAGCTGAACATGGATTTCATCTGATTATGGGACATGTGAGTGCTAATGCTTCTATATTTGTATATCTGAAAAGAAATCCAAGGAAAGTGCCAAAAATAAATAAAAATACTTACACCACAACAATGTGATTTGGCGATCCTTTTAAAGGGACACTGAACCCAATTTTTTTCTTTCGTGATTCAGACAGAGCATGCAATTTTAAGCAACTTTCTAATTTACTCCTATTATCAATTTTCTTCATTCTCTTGGTATCTTTATTTGAAAAAGCAGGAATGTAAGCTTAAGAGCCGGCCCCCTTTTTGGTTCTACACCTGGGTAGCGCTTGCTGGTTGGTGGCTAAATGCAACCACCAATCAGCAAGCGATATTGGGGTGCTGAACCAAAAATGGGCTGCTCGTAAGCTTATATTCCTACTTTTTCAAATAAAGATACCAAGAGAACAAAATACAATTGATAATAGGAGTAAATTAGAAAGTTGCTTAAAATTGCATGCTCTATCTGAATCATGGAAAAAAATGTGGGTTCAGTGTCCCTTTAAGTAAGGTGCATACATCTTCACCCCTGTATGCCTGGCTTGGTAGGAAAAGTCTAGGGGGATTGACATATGCTACATAACAGGTGGCGAAGTGTCTTAGGAAGCAACGGTCTGGTGACAGCTGCTTCTTAAATCTTGGGCACAGGTTCGCTTATGCAAACCTACAGCCGACAGCGCACTGACCCTTTGATAAATGGGGCTCATAGTAGAATACTGGTTTTGACCACTTTAGTACAAATCTTAAAATCGACCAGTACTTACACTTTACAAAGCTTAGTTTTCTCTAAGATTAGCGCTCAAATCAATTTATTACCAATTTATACCAAGAGAACAAACATTTTTTTTTTTATAATATAGTAAATGAAAAAGTTTTTAAAATAGCAAGCTCTATCTGAATCATGAAAGAAAAAAAAAATAGGTTTTAGGTCCCTTTAACCAGCCATGAAGGCATTTTTCTGAGATAAAGTTTAGATTATTGCCTAATCAGACATTTCATAATAATAATAATAATAATAATAATAATAATTTTTATTATTGTTATTATTAAGTAATTTGCAATCATTGTATCAAGGATATGCTCATTCAGTTGTCTTGGTTTAAATACACTTGCGTGGGATTTCTTTCTAAAAACAACACTTCTGGGATCCTGCCAGATCATACCAGTGATCTCAGATTGAAAAGATGGTAATTACTCTGACCTAAGTCCCATGCATACTAAAGGATTTAAAAGAGAATAAGAGAAGCACATGTGTAATAGCTTCTCTGAATACATCAAAGTGGTGGAAATACAGGAATGGCTCAGGCAAAATGCTCACTAATTAAAAAGAAATTTTATCTACTTAATTGTTAGCCACTAGCATGTTCCGCATACACTTGAAACTCACTGTGAGCCTCCATCTGCATATTAAAAGAGCTATTTCAGTTCTTAGAGTTGTGAGTAAATGAAATAAATGGCATCTGCACAATTCCGAATCCACATTAAAGGGACAGTAAACAACTTTTTTCTGTAGCCTTTGCAATAAATTAACATACTAGGTGAGACTGAAAATGTTTTGAATGCATTAACACCTTAAAGGGACATGAAACCCAAAATGATTCTTTCATGATTCAGATAAAGAATACAATTGACTTCTAGTATCAGATTTGCTTTTTTTCTCTTGATATTCTTTGTTGAAGAGATAGCTAGATAGGTAGTGTGCACATGTCTGGAGGACTACATGACAGGAAATAGTGCTGCCATCTAGTTCTTTTGCTAATGCATAACATTGTAGCAAAACGGCTGCCATATAGTGTTGTAGACACGTGCACACACCTGAGTTTACCTCCCTGCTTTTCAACAAATATAAGAAGAAACATTCATAATAGAAGTAAATTGAATCATAAAAAATTAATCATAAAATAATTAAAAAAAAAATTTTGGGGGGGTTATGTCCCTTTAATGCTGCAACTGGATTTCAATAGCCAAACTCCACCCATAATGTATTTTGAGGAGTCAATCTGGAGCAGCTAGCCACTGTCATTTTTCTATGCAAAATATCTATGTTTTGCCGTTTCTAATCTTATCATCTCTGATGAAGCCACTTACAGAGATATATGCAGCAGAGTTAGCCTGCCGTGTGCACTTCTCTTTATCAGAATAGAGAAATTTTTACAATTCATAAAGTCAAACTTAAAGGTATATGAAACCCAAATTTTTTTCTTTCATATTTTCCATTTAGCCACCAATCAGCAAGCGCTACCCAGGTTCTGAACCAAAAATGGGCTGACTCCTAAGCTTGCATTCCTGCTTTTTCAAATAAAGATACCAAGAGAATGAGGAACATTTGATAATGGGAGTAAACTAGAAAGTTGCTTAAAATTACATGTTCTATCTGAATCATGAAAGAATACAAATTGGGTTTCATATCCTTTCAAGGGGGCAAAATCAACTATAAAAGTATATTTTAGATCCCCCCATACCCATAATTAAACATTTATATTATAATCTAAACGTGTAAATAAAATAACCAGAGTATTGCAGTATTCAGTGATACCTTTTTCATTGGACTAACATTATATAGTAAAAGACAAGCTTTCAAGAGTATCCTCTTCCTCTCTTCCTTAGGTCTGAAGCATTACTGAGTATTGTAGGGCTGCACAATTAATCGCATTTGCGATTTGAAACTGTGATTAATCACCGCAATTTAAAAACCAAGAGAGTACGTCATGAAAACTGAGGCGGAGAGGGAGGATGAGAGTCAATGGCACATCCCCCATGTTTTCCTGGACAGTCACTCAGCTAAATGACTAACACATGAAGCAGTGTACATTGTACTACCTTAACTGCACTTAGAAACACAAATCATGCTGCTAGACAGTCAGCACTTTTTTAGGTTTCTACATGCACTCTGCTTCATATGTTACTCATACCACAGCTAGACTGACTGCCCAAGAAAACATGGACAATGTGGAAAGAACTGGCCAGCTAATTTCATTTAATTTAGCTTTGTATGTGTTGAGTTCACTTGTTTGTATTATGTACTCTAACTATACATAGGCCTCTAGTTATCAATGTCTGTCAGACCTGATCCGACAGTGCGGATCAGGTCCGACAGACATTGCTGAATACGGCGAGCAACACGCTCGCTGTATTCAGCATTGCACCAGAAGCTCACAAGAGCTGCTGGTGCAACGCCGCCCCCTGCAGACTCGCGGTCAATCGGCCGCCAGCAGGGGGTGTCAATCAACCTGATCGTACTCGATCGGTTTGAATTGCGGCAATGTCTGTCCGCCTGCTCAGAGCAGGCGGACAGGTTATGGAGCAGCGGTCTTTGTGACCGCTGCTTCATAACTGCTGTTTCTGGCGAGCCTGCAGGAGCTTGATACATATGCCCCTTAGTATTCTGTTTTGTACTACAGAATAGCTGTGTGATGTAATATGACATGATACAGGATGTCAGGATTGACCTTGTCAATCCCACATCCCTCATGTTTGCCTGGACAGTCAGTCATCTAAATAAATAACAAATGCAGCAGTGTGTGCATTGCACTACCTTTATTGCACTTATACACAAATCATACTGCTGTAAAGTCAGCACTTTTCAGGTTTCTCCATGCTTGCACTGCTTCATTTGTTAAATGTACCACAGCTAGACTGACTGCCCAAGAAAACATGACAATGTTGTGTCAGAAGAACTGGCTAGTGTCTACTATGTAACCACAGCACAGGCAGCTAATTTTATTTTAACTATTTTGTGGTTTGTATTTTTATGCTCCCAGAGTGTATTGGACATTGAGAAACATGTACATTAAGATTCTGTAGTGTTAAATAATTTTTTTATTGAAAAATTAAGGTTTTAAAGTAATTTATAAGAAAATCGTGATTAAAATAGCAATTGCAATTTTTTGGGTCCAAAATCGCGATTTTCATTTTTGCCCATATCGCCCAGCACTAGTCAGCAGCCATACATACCAAAAAAAGACTGTCTGAGAGCTCAATGTTAGAAATCTGACTAGCCCCTAAAAGTGTATTTGTTTAGACTAGAGAGGATCTATGGAACTGTTTTACCCTAATAATTATTTATTTATTAGTTTTTTTTTTACATAAAAAGTGTTAACATTTTAGTAAAATTTTTGTGTGTGCAACATTTATGCACAAACAAATCTATACACTGCATATATAGCTGGTTTCTGTGCAACTTCTTAGTTATTAACAAATTATTATATTACATTTTTCAAAGTTGAATCAGTTATCAACACAATTCAGCTGTGTCTGTGATGGGCCAAGTCCTACTTAAAGGGACAGTTTGCCAAAACATTTTCTCACCTTTACAGCAATAGTGTAGTCAAAATTAAACTTTCATGATTCAGATAGAGCAGGAAATTTTCCTAATTTACTCCTTATATCAATTTTTTTTGTTCTCTTGGTATCTTTATTTAAATGTAAGCTTAGGAGCCTGCCCATTTCTGGACAGCGCTTGCTTATTGATTGCTACTTTTAGACATCAATCAGAAATTGCTACCCAGGTTCGGAACCAAAAATGGGCCGGCTCCTATGCTTACATTCTTACTTTTTCTAATAAAGATGCCAAGAGAACGAAGAAAAAATTGATAATAGGAGTAAATTAGAAAGTTGCTTACAATTGCATGTTCTATCTGAATTATGACAGTTTTGACTAGACTATTCCTTTAATGTGCTCCAAATGATCCATTTTACATGTTGGAGTGTATTAAATAGTTTACACAATTAGCTCATTAACCCTTGATTCGGCATTTGAAACAGCTGATTTAGTCTGTGATATCCCCAACTATACTGAAAGTTTCTATACTTAAGTCTAGACTATTGACAGGCAATGTAAACACAGCCAGCTGATGAAATTACACTCTCAGTGGGATGTAGAACAGATAACTAATACAATGTTAATTTTCCATTATTCTCTCTAAGTATTGAGCTTTGGTTTACAGACAAATATAAGATGAAGAAGCAAGTGTGTATACGAAGTGATAACATAATGAGATGTGACTTTGCCTGCAAGCTCAACCCATTATAATAGGCTGTGGATTCAAGGTACAAACCTAGTAATTTCATATACATAAATAAACATGAAAATACAATTTCTCATACATTTTATACTCTGTAGCTGGTATAACAAGTCATTGGAAATACATTAAGGAAAAAACAAGTTTACAGTAAAAAAATTATTTGATGATTCAGATAATGCAATTTTAAAGGGACAGTCAACACCAGAAATGTTGTTGTTTTAAAAGATAGATAATACCTTAATTACCCATTCCCCAGTTTTGCATAACCAAGACAGTTATAATTATACACGTTTAACCTCTGTAATTATCTTGTATCTAAGCCTCTGCAGACTGCCCCCTTATTTCAGTTGGTTTTTAGCAGACTTGCATTTTATCCAATCAGTGCTCACTCCTCGGTAAATTCACATGCATGAGCTCAATGTTATCTTTATGAAACACATGAACTAATGCCCTCTAGTGGAGAAAAACTGTCTAAATGCATTAAGATTAGAGGCGGCCTTTAAGGTCTAATAAATTAGCATATGAACCTCTTAAGTTTAGCTTTCAACTAAGAATACCAAGAGAACAAAGCAAAATTGGTGATAAAAGTAAATTGGAAAGTTGTTTAAAATTACATGCCCTATTTGAATCATAAAAAGTTTTTTTGGACTTGACTGTCCCTTTAAACAACGTTCTAATTTACTTCTATTATCAATTTTTTTCTTCCTTCCCTTGGTATCTTCTGTTGAAAAGCAGGGGCATATGCTTAGGAGCCAGACAATTTCTGGAGCACTATAAGGCAGCAATTTTGCAAGAATGTTATCCATTTGCATGAGCACAAGATGGCAGCACTATTTCCTGCCAGTGCTCCAGATGCCTACCTAGCTATCTCTTCAACACAGAATATCATGGGAACATAGAAATTTGATAATAGAAGTAAAGTGGGAGATCGAGAGGTTTCCAGTAAAGGGTGGAGCTTTACAGCAGCATGCTTCGTGTCGGTGTAGATGCCGAGCGTTTGAGATCCATTCCCCCACTCATTGCACATAGCCCTAGAATTGTTAGAGTTCAGCTTGGCGGCATTACAGCCTTGTGTCCGCTTGAGTTGTAAACCTTACTGGCTGGTTGGGTCAGCGGTCCTACCACTATTCATTTTTATTTGGACTGTATCCAGTGTGTAATGTCCCAAAAGGCAAATCAGTGGACAGATCAATAGAGGAGCCTTGTGCGTGCACACAAAGATATCCCAAGCGCAAGTAAATCAACAAGTCAATTATCAGATTGCCGTGGTGGAAGCGGAAGCTGCCGGCTGGATGATGTTCACGCTGTGATGGGTTGGAGCTGCTGATTCGCAGAGGGATCCAAGTGTCACGCTCCGCTCAAGCAGCGTTGGGGACTGTGGAGCCGTTGCTGTTCTCGTTTGATTGTATTGTACCCCTGCATAATGTTACATTTCAGTGGGGGAAATTTATGTAAACTCTCTATAAGGCCAATCTGTCTATAGCAAGAGAAAGAAAACCAGAATAATACTGTATATGACAATTGTGTTTTAGTACTGACTGTTTGTGTTTTCAGATTCTGAGTGTATCAGAGGATGGATAATATATAGATTAGACCCTATATCAAGTAAGAGGGTTTAAATGTAGAATTGGCGGATTATCTTCTCTAGAAAAAAAAATGAGGAGTATTATCTCGCCCTTCCCGTCACGTGTCTTGGGTATACACGATTGGCAGTTGACCCTCAGGGAAACAGGTTAATAATATAGGAGCCGTTCCAATTTTTAAAGCGGACATCTTGCATATATAGCTCCTTTTATTTCGCCCTATTAAAATAGCAGCTCAATTCAGAATCAGTTCGGGGGGGGGGGGGGGGGTCCATTAGTTAGCACTTAATTGTTTCACTTATCAGTAAGGGCACAGGCCTTCATCACTTATTATATAAATAATATCACAAATAAATGGCTAGATTACGAGTTTTGCGTTAGGCTTAAAAAGCAGCGTTGGCCGGTCCTAACGCTGCTTTTTAATGCCTGCTGGTATTACGAGTCTTGCAGGTACAGGTGTACCGCTCACTTTTTTGGCCAGACTTGGAAATACCGCAAATCCACTTACGTAAATTGCGTATCCTATTTTTTCAATGGGACTTGCATAGCACCGGTATTACGAGTCTGACAAAAAGTGAGCGGTAGACCCTCTCCTGTCAAGACTGGTACCGCATTTTAAAGTCAGTAGTTCAGAGTTTTATGGTACAACGCCGTATCATAAAACTCTTTACTAAAGTGCTAAAAAGTAAACTAACACCCATAAACTACCTATTAACCCCTAAACCGAGGCCCTCCCACATAGCAAACACTAAAATTAAATTTTTAACCCTTAATCTGCTGAACCGGACATTGCCGCCACTGTAATAAATATATTAACCCCTAAACTCCCGTCTCGCAAACATTAGTTAAATATTATTAACCCCTAATCTGCCGTCCCTAACATCGCCGCCACCTATCTACATTTATTAACCCCTAATCTGCCGAACCCAACGTCGCCACTATACTAAAGTTATTAACCCCTAAATCTATGTCTAACCCTAACCCCCCCTAACTTTAATATAATTTAAATAAATCTAAATAAAATTCCTATCATTAACTAAATTATTCCTATTTAAAACTAAATACTTACCTATAAAATAAACCCAAAGATAGCTACAATATAACTAATAGTTACATTGTAGCTAGCTTCGGGTTTATTTTTATTTTACAGGCAAGTTTGTATTTATTTTAACTAGGTACAATATTTATTAAATAGTTATTAACTCCCTAGCTAAAATAAATACAAAAGTACCTGTAAAATAAAACCTAACCTAAGTTACAATTACAGCTAACACTACACTATAATTAAATTAATTCCCTAAATAAAATACAATTAAATACAATTAAATAAAAAGTACAAAAAAACAAACAAACACTAAATTACAGAAAATAATAAACAAATTACAAGATTTAATTAAACTAATTACACCTAATCTAATCCCCCTAGCAAAATAAAAAAGCCCCCCAAAATAAAAAAAAGCCCTACCCTACACTAAATTACAAATAGCCCGTAAAAGGGCCTTTTGCGGGGCATTGCCCCAAAGTAATCAGCTCTTTTTACCTGTAAAAAAAAAATACAAATCCCCCCTCAACATTAAAACCCACCACCCACACAACCAACCCTACTCTAAAACCCACCCAATACCCCCTTAAAACCCTTTTTTATTTTGATATGGGGATTAGATTAGGTGTAATTAGTTTAAAAATCTTGTAATTTGTTTATTATTTTCTGTACTTTAGATAATTTAATTGTATTTAATTGTATTTAATTTAGGGAAATAATTTAATTATAGTGTAGTGTTAGGTGTAATTGTAACTTAGGTTAGGTTTTATTTTACAGGTACTTTTGTATTTATTTTAGCTAGGTAGTTATTAAATAGTTAATAATTATTTAATAACTATTGTACCTACGAAACCTAAAGATAAAAAAAACAAGATGGCAGATATCAGTGTAGATACCCCGATGGATTATGCATCTCTGGTTATTAATACGCATGCTTTGATTGGTTAACTGACTGGTATTTTCGCTCCCCAATTTGATCTGGTTAAAAAGGAATTAGGAGTTACTGTATTTCATCTGAGATAGGGACCCTTTCTGCTGAGGTCAGACAGTTTTCAACCAGAATTGTGGAAGCAGAGAATAGAATCTCCTTTCTAGAAGATCAGGTTAATGCCCAAGACAATTTGATTCAAAACCAGTATGCCAAATTGAATAGTATGCAGCTACGCCTGGAGGATCTGGAAGATCGCTCCAGGCGTAATAATATTAGAATGGTAGGCCTGCCTGAATTACCTGAGTTTGAAGATCTAATTAAACTTACGTCCACTGTATTACCCCAGGCCTTAGGTATATTATCTCAGCTTTTACCCTTGGCTATTGAAAGGGCACATAGAATTGGTCCTAAAAAAACTTCAGCGGATGGGTCCCTAAGATCTAGGATGTGTATATTTAAATTACTAAAATTCCAACAAAAATTAGAACTTCTGTTTAAGAGAGCTGAGCCCCCCCACCCCCCGTATTTGGAAACAATAAGATCTTATTGATGGCGCCATATTGCACGCAATTAATTAACAAAGGTTTAAAAGCTCGGCTCCTTTATCTCACTAGAATTGTAGTTGAGGATAAGTATACAAGACTCACTTTTAATGAGGTATCTGAGGTTAACGATTACATAAAGGCTTTATGATTGTATTGTATGTTATTGTTGGTCTATAAGACCAGTAGGAACTGGGTATTTTGTTTGGTTTCTTTCCAAACAAACAGGTTTTTTTTTTTCTTCCCCCTCTCCTCCTCGCTCTCTCCCCCTCCCCCACTTCTCCCTTGCCGTATTTTATCTCAAGATTCTTTTTACCTCTTGCTCCTCCGGTTATGGTCCCTTGTTCCTGGTATAATATTTGTATGATTATTTGATGGCAGATGGATTTAAGATTTTATCCTGGAATGTAGGAGGAATTTCCTCCCGGACCAAACGGAAATTAATCATTAAAACCTTGGCCAAACAGAAACCAGACTTGGTGTTTCTCCAGGAAACACACCTTAATGAGCAGGAAGCTGCTAAACGTAAGATAAAATGGGTGGGGGAAGTGATTACCACTACTGGCACTAATAAGAAATGTGGGGTTGCGGTGTTAGTACACAAGGAACTTGAATATAAGATCATTAATATAGAAATTGATGCTCATGCCAGATTCATTTTGCTTCATATTATAATAAAAAATACGAAATTTATATTTTGCAATATTTATGCCCCGAATAAACTCTCTGTGGAGTTTTGAGAAAAAATTCAAAGCAAGGTATTTCCTTATAAGGGGGGAAATTTAGTGTTATGTGGAGATTTTAATATGACTTTATGTTCTGAATTGGATAGATTCTCTAATAAAAACATGTCTAAATATAAGAAAAGTCCAAAGTATTTAAAAAAAATTCTGTTATAAATTAAATCTGGTAGATATTTGGTGGCTTCAAAATCCTGATGACCCAGTATTCACATCCGAGTCTAAAGCTCATAGAACTTTTTCCAGGATTGATTTGTTTTCAATCTCAGAAACTCTATATCTATTCTCCAATTGAAGGCGTAAATCAGAGAGATTTTGATATCAGATCATGCGATTGTATCTTTGTCTTTCCCCTTGTCAGTCAAGGGTAAACATCAAAATTCTGCCTTCTTTTTCCCTCGGTTTCTCTACACGGATCCCAGATTTGTATCTTGGGTGAAACAAAAATGGCATGAATTTTGTATGTATAATTCCACTTATTGGAATAAAGTGGAAACCGTTTGGGAGGCCTCAAAAGCTGTTTTGCATGGGGAAATTAAGGTATATATGAGTAGGTGTAACAAAAAGAATAGGGCTCAGGGAATTCAGCTTGCCAGTCAGGTAAGAATGCGTATAGAAAATATCAGGTAGATCCTTCCCAGACAAACTGGGATAAATACGCAGAAAACAGAAAAAAAGAGAGAGACCTGTTCATGAAGCAAAATTCACAAGAAGAAGAGGCAAGAATAAACCATCACTTTAGAGGTTTTCATGGGTGCTCTGCGAAATATCTTGTATGTCTTACTAAAAACAGGAAAACATTTTTTTTTTATACCAGCTATTAAAAGTGGTCATTCTAGATATTTACACCTAGATTTAGGGTTTTGTCGGTAAAGACCCGCGGTTCTAATGCTGCTTTTTTTTTCCAGCGCACCCTTTAAACAACGCTGGTATTTAGAGTTGTCTGAATGGCTGCGTTAGCCTCAGAAAAGGGAGCGTTGAGCATAATTTAGCTCCACTTCAACCCTCAATACCAGCGTTGCTTACGGTAGCGGTAAGCTGGAAAAACATGCTCGTGCACCATATCCCCATAGGAAACAATGGGGCTGAGCTAGCTGAAAAAAAAACCTAACACCTACAAAAAAGCAGCGTTCACCTCCTAACGCAGCCCCATTGTTTCCTATGGGGAAACACTCTCTAAGTCTACACCTAACACCCTAACATGAACCCCGAGTCTAAACACCCCTAACCTTACACTTATTAATCTGCCGCCCGGCTATCGCTGACACCTGCATTTTATTATTAACCCCTAATCTGCTGCTCCGGACACCGCCGCAACCTACATTATAACTATGAACCCCTAATCTACTGCCCCTAACATTGCCGACACCTATATTATATTTATTACCGCCTAATCTGCCCCCCCCAACGTCGCCGCCACCTACCTACAATTATTAACCCCTCATCTGCCGACCGGACCTCGCCGCCACTATAATAAATGTATTAACCCCTAAACCGCCGCACTCCCGCCTCGCAAACACTATCATAAATTGTATTAACCCCTAATCTGCCCTCCCTAACATCGCCGCCACCTACCTACAATTATTAACCCCTAATCTGTCGCCCCCAACGTCGCCGCTACTATAATAAAGTTATTAACCCCTAAACCTAAGTCTAACCCTAACACCCTCCTAACATAAATATAATTTAAATTAATCTAAATAAATTTACTATCATTAAATAAATTATTCCTATTCAAAACTAAATACTTACCTATAAAATAAACCCTAATATAGCTACAATATAACTAATAGTTACATTTTAGCTATTTTAGGATTCATTCTATTGGCTGATCGGAACAGCCAACAGAATGCGAGGTAAATCCGATTGGCTGATTGGATCAGCCAATCGGATTGAACTTCAATCTGATTGGCTGATTGAATCAGCCAATCAGATTTTTCTTACCTTAATTCCGATTGGCTGATAGAATCCTATCAGCCAATCGGAATTCGAGGGACGCCATCTTGGATGACGTCCCTTAAAGGAACTGTCATTCGTCGTTAGTCTGTCGGTTGAAGAGGATGGCTCCGCGTCGGCTGGCTGGAAGATGGCTCCGCTCCGGATGGATGAAGATAGAAGACCCCGCTTGGATGAAGATTTCTACCGGATGGAGGACCTCTTCTTGCCCCG
Organism: Bombina bombina; assembly: GCF_027579735.1. NCBI lineage: Eukaryota > Metazoa > Chordata > Amphibia > Anura > Bombinatoridae > Bombina > Bombina bombina. The sequence goes on along the minus strand of NC_069501.1, from coordinate 1,200,484,476 downwards.
CTTGGATGAAGACTTCTACCGGATGGAGGACATCTTCTTGCCCCGCTTGGATGAAGACTTCTACCGGATGGAGGACATCTTCTTGCTCCGCTTGGATGAAGAATTCGGCTCGGCGAAGACGACTCAAGGTAGGGAGATCTTCAGGGGGTTAGTGTTAGGTTTATTTAAGGGGGTTTGGGTTGGTTAGACTAGGGGTATGTGGGTGGTGGGTTTTAATGTTGGGGGGTTGTATTTTTATTTACATGTAAAAGAGCTGATTACTTTGGGGCAATTCCCCGCAAAAAGTACTTTTAAGGGCTGGTATAAGAGCTGATTACTTTTGTAATTTAGAATAGGGTAGGGCATTTTATTATTTTTGGGGGCTTTTTATTTTATTAGGGGACTTAGATTAGGTGTAATTAGTTTAAACGTCTTGTAATATTTTTTTATTTTCTGTAATTTAGTGGGTTTTTTTTGTATTATAGTTTAGTTTATTTAATTGTATTTTAGTTTAGTTAATTGTAGTTAATTTATTGAATTAATTTATTGATAGTGTAGTGTTAGGTGTATTTGTAACTTAGGTTAGGATTTATTTTACAGGTAATTTTGTAATTATTTTAACTAGGTAGCTATTAAATAGTTATTAACTATTTAATAGCTATTGTACCTAGTTAAAATAAATACAAAGTTGCCTGTAAAATAAATATAAATCCTAAAATAGCTACAATGTAACTAATAGTTATATTGTAGATATATTAGGGTTTATTTTATAGGTAAGTATTTATTTTTAAACAGGAAAAATTTATTTAATGATAGTAAATTTATTTAGATTAATTTAAATGATATTTAAGTTAGGGGGGTGTTAGGGTTAGACTTAGGTTTAGGGGTTAATAACTTTATTATAGTAGCGGCGACGTTGCGGGCGGGAGATTAGGGGTTAATAATTGTAGGTAGGTGGCGGCGATGTTAGGGAGTGCAGATTAGGGGTTAATACAATTTATTTTAGTGTTTGCGAGGCGGGAGTGTGGCGGTTTAGGGGTTAATACATTTATTATAGTGGCGGCGAGGTCCGGTCAGCAGATTAGGGGTTAATAAGTGTAGGTAGGTGGCGGCGACGTTGGGGGGGGGGGGCAGATTAGGGGGTAATAAATGTAATGTAGGTGTCGGCGATGTTAGGGGCAGCAGATTAGGGGTTCATAGGTATAATGTAGGTGGCGGCGATGTCCGGAGCGGCAGATTAGGGGTTAAAAAAAATTATTATAGGGTTTGCGATGTGGGGGGGCCTCAGTTTAGGGGTTCATAGGTAGTTTATGGGTGTTAGTGTACTTTATAGCACAGTAGTTAAAAGCTTTATGTTCCAGCGTTAGCCCATAAAGCTCTTAACTACTGACTTTTTTTGGCGGTAGGAGTCTTGTCGGTAGAGGCTCTACCGCTCACTTCTTCCAAGACTCGTAATACCAGCGTTAGGCAAATCCCATTGAAAAGATAGGATACACAATTGACGTAAGGGGATCTGCGGTAGCCTCGAGTCGCGGAAAGAAAGTGAGCGGTAGACCCTTTCCTGCCTGACTCTAAATACCAGCGGGCAGTAAAAAGCAGTGTTAGGACCACTTAACGCTGCTTTTGATGGCTAATGACAAACTCTAAATCTAGGCCTTAGTGACTAGAAAAATCAGTGAGGTATTCTTTACTTATTATCAGCAACTTTATTCTTCTATTAAAGGGACACTAAACCCAATTTTTTTCTTTCATGATTCAGATAGAGCATGAGATTTTAAGCACCTTTCTATTTCACTCCTATTATCAATTTTTCTTTGTTCTCATGCTATCTTGATTTGAAAAAGCAGTACTGTAAGCTAAAGAGCCGGACCATTTTTTGTTCAGCACCTGGGTAGCACTTGCTGATTTGTGGCTAAATGTAGCAAACCAATCATCAAGCGCTACCAAGGTGCTGAACTAAAAATGGGCCGGCTCCTAACCTTTCATTACTTCTTTTTCAAATCAAGATAGCAAGAGAACAAAGAAAATTTGATAGTAGGAGTAAATTAGAAAGTTGCTTTTAAAACAGGTAGAATTTAGCTTTTGTTTTTAAGTCGGCCTGGGCTGCTGACTGCATTAGGTAAGTGTCTCTCTCTCTCATGGCCGAGGTATATCTTCTCCAATTCGCCGGTGTAGATTGTCTTAGGTATCTATTATAAGCATTAGTAAGTGCTCTCAATACTTCACTTTCTCTAGAAACGGCCTTCCTCTTAAGTTCAGCCATATAGGCAATGATGTCCCCCCTCAGTACTGCCTTTCCAGCTTCCCAAAGTGAGTTTGGATCCTCTACTGAACTTAGGTTCAAAGAGATAAATTTGGTCATCTTAGCGTTTAGCCAATTTTTAAATTTTTAATTATTAAATAGGTATTTTGGGGGGAAAAAGCGACGCGATTTAGAAGGTCTTTTATGCAAAGGAATTTCTAGTACAGTCAGGGCGTGATCTAAAATAGTAATTTTAGATCACGCCCCTCTTTCCCTCTTTCGCCCCTCTTTTTAACAAATTATCACTGACTAAGAATAAGTCAATTCTAGAAAGGGAGTTGGCGTTTCTAGCTTTACATGTAAAATCTCTTTGGGCTGGCTGTTGTATCCTCCAAATATTTCTAAACAAGGTTTAAAAATTTTGGCCTATAAATTATATTTTTTTTAATTTAAGATAAACACGAGCTTGGCTGGATCTATCAAGGGAAACCTGAGGAGCCATGTTGAAGTCACCTGCCAGAATTATATTCCCTTCGCCAAGGTGTAAAATTTTGGCTTGCAAGGTTTCCCAGAAATGTACCTCAAAGTTATTGAGGGCATAAATATTGCAAAGTGTATATATAGCAGTGATGTGCGGTGACTTCAGAGGCTGGTGAGGCAGTGGCTAGCAATCGGATACTCCTTCATTCTTTAGATATCCTTTGTTGAAGAAATAGCAATGCACATGGGTGAGCCAATCGCATGAGGTATCTATATGCAGCCACCAATCAAGTATCTACTGAGCATATTTAGATATGATTTTCAACAAAGGATATCAGATTTTCTTCATTCTTTTGATATCCTTTGTTGAAAAGCATATCTAAATATGCTTAGTAGCTACTGAGCATATTTAGATATTCTTTCCAACAAAGGATATCAAAAGAATGAAGAAAATCAGATATATTTTGTTTAAAATCATATCTAAATATGCTCACTAGCTATGAGCATATTTAGATATGCTTTTCAACAAAGAATAGCAAAAGAATGAAGAAACTCATATCTAAATATGCTCATTAGCTACTGAGCATATTTAGATATGATTTTCAACAAAGGATATCTGATTTTCTTCATTCTTTTGATATCCTTTGTTGAAAAGCATATCTAAATATGCTTATTAGCTACTGAGCGTATTTAGATATGCTTTTCAACAAAAAATATCAAAAGAATGAAGAAAATCAGATATCCTTTGTTGGAAAAATATCTAAATATGCTCAGTAGCTAATGATTATATTTAGATCTGATTTTCAACAAAAATACCATAGCATAGCAACTTGCAAGTTTTGCTTAATAAATGTATTTTGTGTATGACCTGGTCAGTGTTGTAAGTTACATTTATTAAGCAAATAAGCACAAAATCACAAAATGGCTGCTCATTAAAATATATTTCTTATTTTAATATATTTAGTAATAGTAAGTTACACAATACTGACCTTGTCTAACACAAAATACATTTATTAAGCAAATAAGCACAGCACTAAAAATCACAACTTTCACAAGATGGCTGCAAGATGGCTGCTCATTAAAATATATTTATTAAGCTGGCAGAGAAGTTGGGAAGTGGAACATAGATAGCATAGCCAGCAACTTGCAAGTTTTTGCTTAATAAATGTATTTTGTGTATGACCTGGTCAGTGTTGTAAGTACTTACAACACTGACCGGGTCATACACAAAATACATTTACTAAGCAAATAAGTTCCTAGTTCCAACACACACAGGCACTTCAAATTTAAGCAGAGGGGGGGCACCCACTACCCGCTCCCGTATTAACTTACAAGTACAAGTTACAACCCCAAGCCTCACAATAAAAAATATATAATTATCATGATATTACAGGCTGTACTGCATCACACTATCACACGGCATGGCTTGTCATTCTGATGATGACTTACTTGTGTGACAGTGTGACGGACTGTGTGCACTTGGACGCGGGCTCCTTCCTTCAGGTGAGGTCACAGGTGACAGCCGACAGGTCACGGTCAGGCAGGACCAGCGCAGGGGCCGGGCAGCAGCTGCGATATGCGGTGCGAGTCTCAGATCAGGCAGCCTCCTCCTCCACTCCACGCTACTTGGCTCAGGCTGAGGTGTCACTGTCAGGCAGGAATGAGTGGCACTGATATATAGAATTTGCAAGTTTAATTTTTAAAATCAAAAACCTACTTTCCGGGTCATATAACACCGTCATTACTTCATAAAACGAAAAAAGAGAAGAAAGAAGAGGGAAAAAAAGGAGGGGAAGAAGCTCCCCTCCCTCTTCCCCTATTCTCTCAGTCTCATTCACTTTTAGAACCTGGTGCAAAAATAAATAAGAAGGAAAAACAAAGTTCTTTGCAAGGCCTTCATTAATTGATGTGAGGTTGTACAATATGTAAAATCCTGTGACCTTCTACTTGGTACAGTTTTCACTATACAAATTCTCAGCCTCAGAGGCAGAGTCAAAAAAATATGATTGCCCATGCAGTTCTACTTTAAGTTTGGCAGGATAAATTACTGTGGCCGTCAGGCCCTCTTTAATCAATCTGCAACAAACTGGAGAGAGCTCCTTCCTTTTCAAGGATGTTTCATATGCAAAATCTTGGAATAATAATATTTTCGTTCCTTTTAGGAGAATAGGAGTATTTTTGCAATATAACTGCATAATCTTAACTTTGCCCTGAAAATTTAAATATCTGACTATTATAGGTCTTGAATTAGCGCCATCTGGTAAAGATCTCCCCAGTCTGTGTGCTCTTTCCACAGATAGAGGTAGCAGTTCCTGAGGAAAATTAAGCAATTGTAGGAGAACCTCAGTGGTAAATGTAATTAAATCTGCATACTGTTTGGTTTCTGGGACCCCAATGACTCTTACATTATTTCTCCTTGAACGACTTTCTAAATCTTCAAGCTTGTTCTGTAGCTTTGTCAAGGAGAGAAAATGTGTCTGTATCCTAGTGTTCTGTATGTCTGTAAGGTCCTCTAGGTCAGACACCCTTTGTTCCACTTCCTGAATTCTTGTAGAAAACTGCTTAATCTCAGAGAGATTGAGCAAGTCATGTTTGATTTCTATTTTAAGTGACTCAAATTTAGGGTTTAGGGCTTCTAAGATGTTATTAACTAAAGTTTGTGGGTTGGTTACGTCATTATACCTTGTATTAGTTACTGGCTCGAGTTGCAATTCAACTTGGTTACTGGCTCGGGTCTCAGATGGAGTTTTAGTCTTCCTATCTCTGGGTCTGGAAGCCATGGCTGGAGAAGTGATTTTCTGGTGAGTTGGTGAATTTAGAAATTTGTCCATGCGTGAAGTAAATAGAGAAAAGGAACCACACAAAAGAAAAAAAAAAAAGCAAGTGCCAGGAATGGCTAGGAGGAAAAAAGGGGGGGGGAGTGAGTGGAAGAGTGAGGAAGTGCTCAAAAAATAAAAAAGATGTGTTCAAGGGGTGAACTAAAACCAGCCAGGGGTTCTTAGTCCAGGAAGAAATACAGAGACCTAAAAATTAAGAATTAGTGCAGACAGGGACTAGAGCCAGCAGTATAGAATGATTAAGAGAGAAATTCTTTTACCTCCCCTTTAACCTTATCTCTTCCTTCCCCCCTCTCTTCTCTTTTCCCCAGCAGTACCCAGCCTATACAAAGACCAGAATTTTAGAGGCGCAAATGCTGAACTCAATGATAAAACAGTGGAGGTAGTCTATATGCTCTCAATGGTCCTGCTTAAGTGCCGAGATCAGACAGGATCAGGAGCAATGAGAGCAATAAAGCAGTGAAAAATTAAATTGCTGATAAATAGATTTTTATTCTGTTTTAAGGGCTACTACGAGGCAGGATTAAGCCCGCACTAGTATGTCGTAGGACCTAGCCTACTACTAAGATCAGAATCTCTTAGTTGAATATGGGTGATAATTCTTAGCCTTAAGTGGAAAGATCCACTTCCTGGTAGGTCCTAAGGCAGGATATTTCCAAAAGTTACTAATATGCTTTTTGAAGGGGAGGGGAAAGGCCCCCTCGGGTAGCACAGAGGTTTAATCATATATACAAGTGTTTTCAGAAATTTTAACCAGGCCTGCCAAGTTAAGTGCATTCAGGTAAAGAAAAATCAAACTTTAAGCACAAGAATATAATTCAGCACTCTTAATGAATGAAAAATGGTTAGGTAACTGCTTTTATCCCAGAGAGGATAAACAAATGAGATTATTAAGATGCAGCCCTACATTTTTAAATGAAAAACAATTAAAGACCCTTGCAAATATATAAGAAATGCAAATACAGTAGAAAAAAATAAAAAGGGGGGAAAAAAAGAATGTCCACTTTAAATTTGAATAATATCAGCAGAGCATCTTTTTGCCTTACAAAAGTAAGACCAGTATGCATGGGTGCATTTAACCCTCAGGTAGTGCAACAATCTGGGGACTCGGATAGCTTGAAGAGTGATTTACATTGTTGAAGGAAATACATAAGGCCCCATTTAAACATACGAACAAAGTCCTTTTCAAGAAACAGCTGTTCCAAGAGAGCGGTTTTGCCGTATGATAACCAAGTCGTTAGGCACAAACACCTTGGGAATAAGATATGTGAAGGTAAATGAGTCTTAATCTTTTTTCCTCTTTCCTTTGAACTCCTTGAAGGGTTTTCAGCCAATAAGTGACCCCCTTCTTAGGGGTGAGCAATAAGCAAACATACACAGGGCTAAGAGACCCCAGCAATTGTTATTTTTTTCCACCTGTTCAGAGGACCCTGTTATTTGTACAGTGCAGCTAGATTACTGTGTTTGCACCCACTTTAGATGAAAAAGAAAAAAGTTCTTCCTGACGTTAGAAGTGAATATAATAATCCATTATGTGTCTAGCAGCCCTATATAAAACGAATAAACATAAATCATGCCATAAACGTCATCATGGAAAGAGATTAAAAGGGCATTTTTTATAGCTTCACCCCATAGACAATGGCTAGGCAGGCAAGTAATACCTTATTTAAGCTAAAGTAATTGACAAATGCTGGAGAATAAACCACCAGCTGCTTACCACCTCTCGCCTGGAGTAAGGTCTGTCAAGCTGGGGAGAGCGCTTCTCCCAGTCATACCAGCTGTTCGAGAAGAAGACGTAGAGTAGATCCCCCTCACCCAGCACCCATGGGAGGGGGGGGGGTGGTTTGCCAAAATTAAAATCTTGAGCCCAGGCCTTCACTCAGCAGCTCCACATCTTTATGAAAGAGGTTCGTCCGCCAGAAGAGTGAGATACGTGATCTCCCTCACGCAGCATCGGTGGGAGGGGGAGCTAGAATGCAGCCAGAGTAGGAAGGCAGCAGCTCAGGTAAGAAGGCTGACCGGGCTTCCTCCAAGGTAGTAGCGTGGTGCAGTAATCGCCAACAGGAGCTCCGGGTGGGTCCTTTCTCCAGTTCCCTGCCTGCCTGAGTCACACAAGGTCCCTAGCGCGATTGTTGGCATCTTCCATCTCGGATTCAAGCTGGAGCAAACTTCAGACAAGCGCCTCAGCGTGACTTGCCGCCTGGCTCCTCCCCGGAACTTTTCAGAGAGACCTTGTTTAATGACTATTATACATCAGGTAATGTCATTTCAGTGTATTTTCAGCAGCGAATATTTCTCTTATTCTAAAGAAAGGTAAAAATCTGGAGGATCCGGCCTCTTACAGGCCTATCTCTGTGTTAAATACGGATTACAAGATACTAGCTGTAATTGTCTCTTCAAGATTTTCTGGGTGTTTGCATAATCTCATTCATCCTGATTTGACAGGGTTTATGTCATCAAGGAACCCGATAAAGAATCTACGTAAAGTTATTACCTTCTGGATTACGAGTGGAATATTGATCAATTTCAAAAGAACCTGCTTTTGCATGATATGGCTGTTCTTACGTTAGATGCAGTTAAAGCATTTGATTCTATTGTTGGGGGACATCTCTTTCGGACACTGGAGAATTTCGGTTTTAATAGTAATTTTGTACAGTTTGTGCATAAAACATAAATTATGCTTACCTGATCATTTTCTTTTCTTCTGATGGAAAGAGTCCCCAGCTGCATTCATTACTTTTGGGAAATAAGAAACTGGTCACCAGGAGGAGGCAAAGACACCCCAGCCAAAGGCTTAAATACTCCTCCCACTTCCCTCATCCCCCAGTCATTCAGCCGAGGAACAAGGAACAGTAGAAGAAATCAGGGTGAAAGGTGCCAGAAGAATAAAAAAGGACGCCCCACATAAAAATTACGGGTGGGGAGCGGTGGACTCTCAGGTAAGCATAATTTATGTTTTTCTTCTTCAATGGAAAGAATCCACAGCTGAATTCATTACTTTTGGGAAAACAATACCCAAGCTATAGAGGACACTGAATGCCAAGACAGGAGGGAACAATAGTCGTCCCATTCTGAGGACACCAAGCCTGAAACCACTGCCCAACAAAATCCCCCGCTTCGTCTGAAGCCGAGAGAACTTAAAAGAAAAAGCCCCAAGGACACTGACCCGCAGATAGTCCAGCAGCCTAGCTAGAGACCACAAATGGGACGCAACGGAGCCAACAGTCTTCCAGGAGTCACCGACTGAAAGACAACTGAAGATGGAGTCCTCACATCGTCCGAACTTAAAATACAAAGTATTCTATCATAAAAAAAAACCCAGATGAAACCCTGCATCAAGAACACGCAGAAGGCATCAGGATGGTACAGAAGAATACTGCTGAGAAGCAGAAGCGGCCAGCAAGAAGACAGAATGCAAAAAAGAAACCCCCAGACAGAGGGCACACTCTAGGCAATCCAGCCGCCAGACCTACACACAGGTCTCCATAAAGGGGATACACAGAACCTCAAACAAGGCCCCCCAAGAAGATAGATTACACCCAGAACCCGAAGGTAGTGTATACCTGGATCTTCTGCTTGTAAGCCTAGGAAGCTAACGCTATGCACACCTAGGTTCTCAAAAAGACAATGTCTCTTAGAAACCACTCCCAGCCGGGCCAGCCCAAGCATCAGCAGGTCTAAAACAGGGGAACAGACCCCAAAACCAATTAAAAAATGAGCCAAAGAATGGCCACCGCCATACAACCGAGCATGGGTACAACCCGACTCCAAGAACAGACAACAAGGCCGTAGACCCAAGGATTTAATAAAATGGCCTAACATAGTCTCGACACGGAGCCAGCAAGACTCCAGATGGAACATTACAACCCAGATGGAACACCTCTCTCTGAAGGTTAACCCACAATTCCAACTTCCTGAAACCAGGAGAAGCCCTAAGAAAGGGACCCCATCCCCAGAAGAAGGAGCATAAGCCCTCATCCTAAGAAAAGGGATGGGGCCAAAAGGCCACACCTGTCCACAAGCCATGAAGCCCCAGGCTAAAGGAGAAATTAATCCCCAACACAGATGCACCTTGGAAGGGATCCCCCTAAGACTAGCTCGCTAACACATATCCCATTGCAAACCCATTCGTCTGCCGAGCAGTGAATCCAAGGGTTATTACAGCAAGCTGACCCAGGGAATCCAACCATAAGGGTCAGAACAGCCCAATAAGCAACAGTCACTCAGAAAACCTGGCCAACCATGACCAGGTCAAGTAGTCCGAGTAAGGACATAGCCCAAGTTCCCAGGAACTGGGAAACCCCAAACCAGCCCTTAAGCCTAAAAGTCCAGTAACAACACACAATGGAATCCGCATGGGAAAATGCTGAGCGAAACCTTAGCAACCGGAAGCTCCAGGGAGAAAACAGGTCGGGCCCCCAATTGTTTAAACAAACAGTACCAGGGAATGTAACACCCCGTCTGAGGGAACTCGCCTCTTGGAGGACAGGACCCCCAGAGGCGGAGGGCTCAGCTGTCCCTTGAGTCAATACGGCACACCAAACATAACTGATTGACATGTGTCAACGAGGCCAACCCGGATTCTTCCCCGGACGAAGAATCTGAAATTAGAACAGTCTCAGTATCAGAATCCTCCATAACTGGATAGAGAATTATGCCAATATGGACTATAAAACAAAACAAAACGGCACCTGACACCCACAATGACTGGGGCACTCACCACCTCCTATGAACCAGACCCCTGCAAACTAGAATTTCTCAGTCGCCATGCAGTCAGGAATGCGGAAATGGAAGACGGAGCGTAATCACGCCCGGCCAGAAGGTGAACCGTATAATCCAGAAAAAGTGCGCCCAACCATAAGGTTGCGTCACTTCCAAAGGCCTTTATGTTCCAGCCATGAGCCCATTTAACACTACACATAAGCAGATTGAATCACATAACAAACATGATTAAACCTCCCCCTGTTCAATAACCCACCTCAGGAGATATTAACCCTTGATTCCAAGATACTAAAAGGAGAATCACTGAGACCCTTATGTTAAGTTAGTCCCACAAGGTGGTAGCCTCTCGGGAAAACATCTGTATTAAAGTACATTCACGAAGAAAGAAAATGAAACAATCTTACCGGAATCTACGCTGTGGAACAGGAATACAGCCCTTCAAGTGTGACAGATAGTAGCATCGCCTCTGCCATGGACTTGAGAGAAGAAAGCAGGCAGCGGAGTGAATTTCGACAACGCCGATTGCTTGAGGAGCTGTTAACATGAGTTGGGATGGTTTCGCAGAAAGACTCTCCCTGCATCTCCGGACTCTAACTTTCATCTAAGCCTTTACTGAGAGACTGACAGGATTACTTAAAACTCCTGTCCCATGTCGAAGAGTACTACCCTCCATAAGAGACAAATTCAATTCTGACACTTCTCTGCCAACCTCCTGGTATGAAAGGCAAAGAATGACTGGGGGATGAGGGAATTGGGAGGAGTGTTTAAGCCTTTGGCTGGGGTGTCTTTGCCTCCTCCTGGTGGCCAGGTTCTTATTTCCCAAAAGTAATGAATGCAGCTGTGGACTCTTTCCATTTAAGAAGCAAATTATATTTAAATCCTATGTCCTATCTGTTGATTTACGGGACTTTGTCCCCCAAGATAACGTTGCAGCATGGCACTAGACAAGGCTGCCCTTTATCTCCTCTCTTGTTTAACGTGGCTTTGGAACCTCTAGCAGTACGATTAAGAGATATTTAATAGGGATCCCTCTTGGGGCTCAACGATTAAAAACTCTTCTTTATGCAGATGATTTACTCATGTTTTTGGAAATTACTCATCAATCTATTCCAATAATATTGCAATGTCTTGAAGAATTTAGCTCATTTTCAGGTTATAAGGTTAATCTGGAAAAAAAAGTGAATTAATGTGTGTAGGTAAAGGCACTGTCAGTAACTGACTTGGAATAATATGGCAAGTTATATATATGGATCTTCAACTGCAGATCTGGATGGAATGTTTCACTCAGCACCAGCTTATCATATGTAGAGGTGAAGCTTATGGCTTAAAGTGACTTAATATAACTTGTTAGTTCTGAGTGACACAGGTTAATCAACCTGAAGCAGTCTCTAACAGAATCAGGCCTTTATGTGGAAATCGGAACCCAAGGGGTTAATTAGAGATTAGGTTCAAGCTCAATGATCAAGCAGGTCTATTATTTAAGGTAGTCAATCTTACCGGAGAGCGGAGGTTTGCAGTCCGTAGCTACAGCTGATCTGTCTGTGTGAGTATGGAGTGATTACTCTGACAGCATGTGAGCCATAAACAACGAGGTGCAGCGTCTTTAGAGAAAGCCGTCAGCTGGTCTTTGAGTGACAGCGGAGGTAGCAGAGCTCCGGAGTAGAGTGGGTGACGTCAGCTGCTACAAGGGAACTCAGAAAATGTCCCGGAGCTGACTGAGATTGTTGCGGTGTTTGCACAAAGTAGAATTCAAAATAAGAAGGTTATTCAGGTGGCCAAATAACAATGAACAGAAAGGAATAAACAAAAGTTCAAACAACTTGATGATACTTAATCCTCAAAAATCATATGTATAATCCAGAAGCACAAGTTTAAGCAGTGTGTTAGCTCAGCTACTGAAACTCATTAATAAAGCACCTGTCTGCCCTCAGTGTAACGTTTAAGTAAGGTAGGAAGGTGGGGCTACATAGTAAAGGTGGAATTGCAGGTTGTCAGATGTCAGACAGCTAAGGTGGAGAGATGAGTTCTGACAGGCACAGTTCTTCCTGCCAAAATTCCATTCAAAGTGGTTAACGCTAATAAATATCTTGGTTTGGAACTGCATAAGAATCCCAAGCATTGATATCCATTAAACTATTTGCCGCTCTTTCAAAAAATAAAAACAGATCTTCAATTATGGGCTTCCTTCCCGCTGTCCATGACGGCATGGGTGAATCTAATTAAATCAATTATCTTTCCTCATCTTCTTTATCCACTTCAAAATTTACCGTTATTTATATCCAACAACGATTTAAGAAAGCTTTACGGTTATTTTTCTAAGTTTATCTGGAACAATAAAAAACCTTTAATCGCTCTCGCTAGATTAATGCAAAATACGGTTACTGGGGGATTAGCACTTCCTGATGTTAAGCTCTATAACATGGCTGCCTTGATTAAATTTGCCATAGATTGGATTGCTGAAACTAATATATTTTCTTCCATTGAGGAGGAGACATTTTTAATATCTCCTTTAGCTTTAAAGGCTATATATACTTCATTGTAAGCCTCGACAGCTGCCTTCAAATGTTGCTTGCCCTATGTCATTTAAGAACATAGTGCTAGCATGGCATACGTTTTGTATCTATTTAGGTATTGATTTTACCTATTCAGAATTTCTACCTATATTTGGTAACCCACAATTTATCCCAAGTATCAATCAAAAAGTATTTAAATCCTGGGCTGAAAAAGGGTTAAGTTTAGTGAAGCAACTATTCGATGTAAACTATCATGTTTGCTCCTCCGAATCTCTTTTTAACCTATATGAGATAACAAGGTCGAATCTGTTTGCGTATCTCCAGATACAACATTATATATCCACTCAGAAATTGCGTTTTCCAACCTCAATCGCATGGTCTGATGTTGAAGTCTTGATACAAAAATGTATTTCTGGTGACACTTCAATTTCTTTATGTATGACATTATGTTGACAAAGCAAAGTTTACTTTATGTGGATAAGATTTGTAATTTTTGGGTCCCAGTTATTCCTGTTATAGACCATGAAAATATTAAACAAAGTTTCACTACTCTAAACAAGTGTAAAGTCTCTATAAGCTGGAAAGAATCACACATGAAGCTCATTAATGATTTTTATTTATATGCACTAAAAATATCTAAATTGTATCCTACAAAGTCTAGTAGTTGTCCTCGTTGTGCTAATGTCAAAGCAGATCAGTTTCATATGTTCTGGTTCTGTCCTAAAATCAACCAATTATGGTTGAAAAACATAATTTATGTAAGAACTTACCTGATAAATTCATTTCTTTCATATTAACAAGAGTCCATGAGCTAGTGACGTATGGGATATACATTCCTACCAGGAGGGGCAAAGTTTCCCAAACCTTAAAATGCCTATAAATACACCCCTCACCACACCCACAAATCAGTTTAACGAATAGCCAAGAAGTGGGGTGATAAGAAAAAAAGTGCGAAGCATATAAAATAAGGAATTGGAATAATTGTGCTTTATACAAAAAAATCATAACCACCACAAAAAAGGGTGGGCCTCATGGACTCTTGTTAATATGAAAGAAATGAATTTATCAGGTAAGTTCTTACATAAATTATGTTTTCTTTCATGTAATTAACAAGAGTCCATGAGCTAGTGACGTATGGGATAATGACTACCCAAGATGTGGATCTTTCCACACAAGAGTCACTAGAGAGGGAGGGATAAAATAAAGACAGCCAATTCCTGCTGAAAATAATCCACACCCAAAATAAAGTTTAACAAAAAACATAAGCAGAAGATTCAAACTGAAACCGCTGCCTGAAGAACTTTTCTACCAAAAACTGCTTCAGAAGAAGAAAATACATCAAAATGGTAGAATTTAGTAAAAGTATGCAAAGAGGACCAAGTTGCTGCTTTGCAGATCTGGTCAACCGAAGCTTCATTCCTAAACGCCCAGGAAGTAGATACTGACCTAGTAGAATGAGCTGTAATTCTCTGAGGCGGAATTTTACCCGACTCAACATAGGCAAGATGAATTAAAGATTTCAACCAAGATGCCAAAGAAATGGCAGAAGCTTTCTGGCCTTTCCTAGAACCGGAAAAGATAACAAATAGACTAGAAGTCTTACAGAAAGATTTCGTAGCTTCAACATAATATTTCAAAGCTCTAACAACATCCAAAGAATGCAACGATTTCTCCTTAGAATTCTTAGGATTAGGACATAATGAAGGAACCACAATTTCTCTACTAATGTTGTTGGAATTCACAACTTTAGGTAAAATTCAAAAGAAGTTCGCAACACCGCCTTATCCTGATGAAGAATCAGAAAAGGAGACTCACAAGAAAGAGCAGATAATTCAGAAACTCTTCTGGTAGAAGAGATGGCCAAAAGGAACAAAACTTTCCAAGAAAGTAATTTAATATCCAATGAATGCATAGGTTCAAATGGAGGAGCTTGAAGAGCCCCCAGAACCAAATTCAAACTCCAGGAGGAGAAATTGACTTAATGACAGGCTTTATACGAACCAAAGCTTGTACAAAACAATGAATATCAGGAAGAATAGCAATCTTTCTGTGAAAAAGAACAGAAAGAGCAGAGATTTGACCTTTCAAGGAACTTGCGGACAAACCCTTATCTAAACCATCCTGAAGAAATTGTAATATTCTCGGTATTCTAAAAGAATGCCAAGAAAAATGATGAGAAAGACACCAAGAAATATAAGTCTTCCAGACTCTATAATATATCTCTCTGGATACAAATTTACGAGCCTGTAACATAGTATTAATCACAGAGTCAGAGAAACCTCTTTGACCAAGAATCAAGCGTTCAATCTCCATACCTTTAAATTTAAGGATTTCAGATCCTGATGGAAAAAAGGACCTTGAGACAAAAGGTCTGGTCTTAACGGAAGAGTCCACGGTTGGCAAGAGGCCATCCGGACAAGATCCGCATACCAAAACCTGTGAGGCCATGCCGGAGCTACCAGCAGAACAAACGAGCATTCCTTCAGAATCTTGGAGATTACTCTTGGAAGAAGAACTAGAGGCGGAAAGATATAGGCAGGATGATACTTCCAAGGAAGTGAAAATGCATCCACTGCCTCCGCCTGAAGATCCCGGGATCTAGACAGATACCTGGGAAGTTTCTTGTTTAGATGAGAAGCCATCAGATCTATTTCTGGAAGTTCCCACATTTGAACAATCTGAAGAAATACCTCTGGGTGAAGAGACCATTCGCCCGGATGCAACGTTTGGCGACTGAGATAATCCGCTTTCCAATTGTCCATACCTGGGATATAAACCGCAGAGATTAGACAGGAGCTGGATTCCGCCCAAACCAAAATTCGAGATACTTCTTTCATAGCCAGAGGACTGTGAGTCCCTCCTTGATTATTGATGTATGCCACAGTTGTGACATTGTCTTATCTGAAAACAATGAACAACTCTCTCTTCAGAAGAGGCCAAGACTGAAGAGCTCTGAAAATTGCACGGAGTTCCAAAATATTGATCGGAAATCTCACCTCCTGAGATTCCCAAACCCCTTGTGCCGTCAGAGACCCCCACACAGCTCCCCAACCTGTAAGACTTGAATCTGTTGAGATTATAGTCCAGGTCGGAAGAACAAAGAAGCCCCCTGAACTAAACGATGGTGATCTGTCCACCATGTCAGAGAGTGTCGTAAAATCGGTTTAAAGATATTAATTGAGATATCTTTGAGTAATCCCTGCACCATTGGTTCAGCATACAGAGCTGAAGAGGTCGCATGTGAAAACGAGCAAAGGAGATCGCATCTGATGCGGCAGTCCTAAGACCCAACATTTCCATGCATAAGGCTACCAAAGGGAATGATTGTGACTGAAGGTTTTGACAAGCTGATATCAATGTTAAACTTCTCTTGTCTGACAAGGACAGAGTCATAGACACTGAATTTATCTAGAAACCTAAAAAGGTTACCCTTGTCTGAGGAATCAATGAACTGATGGTAAATTGATCCTCCAACCATGAACTTGAAGAAACAACACAAGTCGATTCGTATGAGATTCTTCGAAAATGAGAAGACTGAGCAAGTACCAAGATATCGTCCAAATAAGGAAATACCAAAACCCTATTCTCTGATTACAGAAGAAGGGCACCGAGAACCTTTGAAAAAAATTCTTGGAACTGAGGCTAGACCAAACAGTAGAGCCACAAAACTGGTAATGCTTGTCTAAAAAGAGAATCTCAGACACTAAAAGTGATCTGGATGAATCGGAATATGCAGATACACATCCTGTAAATCTATTGTAGACATATAATGCCCTTGCTAAACAAAAGGCAGGATAGTCCTACAGTAACCATCTTGAATGTTGGTATCCTAACATAACGATTCAATAATGATAGATCCAGAACTGGTCTGAAGGAATTGACCTTCTTTGGTACAATGAAGAGATAAAATAAAACCCCAGCCCCTGTTCCAGAACTGGAACTGGCATAAATACTCCAGCCAACTCTAGATCTGAAACACATTTCAGAAATGCTGAGCCTTGCTGTGTCAACTGGGACACGGGAAAGAAAAGAATCTCTTAGCAGGAGGCCTTAACTTGAAGCCAATTCTGTACCTTTCTGAAACAATGTTTCTGAAACCAGAGATTAAGAACGGAATTGATCCAAATTTCTTTGAAGAAAACGTAATCTGCCCCATACCAGCTGAGCTGGAATAAGGGCCGCACCTTCATAGGTACTTAGGAGCTGACTATAGGTTTCTATAAGGCTTGGATATATTCCAAACTGGAAATAGTTTCCAAACTGATACCGCTCCTGAGAATGAAGGATCAGGCTTTTGTTCCTTGTTGTGAGGAAAGGAACGAAAACATAATTTATGCTTACCTGATAAATTCCTTTCTTCTGTTGTGTGATCAGTCCACGGGTCATCATTACTTCTGGATATAACTCCTCCCCAACAGGAAATGCAAGAGGATTCACCCAGCAGAGCTGCATATAGCTCCTCCCCTCTACGTCAGTCCCAGTCATTCGACCAAGAATCAACGAGAAAGGAGTAACCAAGGGTGAAGTGGTGACTGGAGTATAATTTAAAAGATATTTACCTGCCTTAAAACAGGGCGGGCCGTGGACTGATCACACAACAGAAGAAAGGAATTTATCAGGTAAGCATAAATTATGTTTTCTTCTGTTATGTGTGATCAGTCCACGGGTCATCATTACTTCTGGGATACCAATACCAAAGCAAAAGTACACGGATGACGGGAGGGATAGGCAGGCTCATTATACAGAAGGAACCACTGCCTGAAGAACCTTTCTCCCAAAAATAGCCTCCGAAGAAGCAAAAGTGTCAAATTTGTAAAATTTGGAAAAAGTATGAAGCGAAGACCAAGTTGCAGCCTTGCAAATCTGTTCAACAGAGGCCTCATTCTTAAAGGCCCAAGTGGAAGCCACAGCTCTAGTGGAGTGAGCTGTAATTCTTTCAGGAGGCTGCTGTCCAGCAGTCTCATAGGCTAAACGTATTATGCTACGAAGCCAAAAAGAGAGAGAGGTAGCAGAAGCTTTTTGACCTCTCCTCTGTCCAGAGTAAACGACAAACAAGGAAGAAGTTTGGCGAAAATCTTTAGTTGCCTGCAAGTAGAACTTGAGGGCACGAACTACATCCAGATTGTGTAAAAGACGTTCCTTCTTTGAAGAAGGATTTGGACACAAGGATGGGACAACAATCTCTTGATTGATGTTCCTGTTAGTGACTACCTTAGGTAAGAACCCAGGTTTAGTACGCAGAACTACCTTGTCTGAATGAAAAATCAGATAAGGGGAATCACAATGTAAGGCTGATAACTCAGAGACTCTTCGAGCCGAGGAAATAGCCATTAAAAACAGAACTTTCCAAGATAACATTTTTATATCAATGGAATGAAGGGGTTCAAACGGAACACCCTGTAAAACGTTAAGAACTAAGTTTAAACTCCATGGTGGAGCAACAGCTTTAAACACAGGCTTGATCCTAGCTAAAGCCTGACAAAAGGACTGGACGTCTGGATTTTCTGACAGACGTCTGTGTAACAAGATGGACAGAGCTGAAATCTGTCCCTTTAATGAACTAGCTGATAAACCCTTTTCTAAACCTTCTTGTAGAAAAGACAATATCCTAGCGATCCTAACCTTACTCCAGGAGTAACCTTTGGATTCGCACCAGTATAGGTATTTCCGCCATATTTTATGGTAAATCCTACTGGTAACAGGCTTCCTAGCCTGAATCAGGGTATCAATAACCGACTCAGAAAAACCACGTTTTGATAAAATCAAGCGTTCAATTTCCAAGCAGTCAGCTTCAGAGAAGTTAGATTTTGATGTTTGAATGGACCCTGTATCAGAAGGTCCTGTCTTAGAGGTAGAGACCAAGGCGGACAGGATGACATGTCCACTAGATCTGCATACCAAGTCCTGCGTGGCCAAGCAGGTGCTATTAGAATTACTGATGCTCTCTCCTGTTTGATTTTGGCAATCAATCGAGGAAGCAGCGGGAAGGGTGGAAACACATAAGCCATCCTGAAGTTCCAAGGTGCTGTCAAAGCATCTATCAGAACTGCTCCCGGATCCCTGGATCTGGACCCGTAGCGAGGAAGTTTGGCGTTCTGGCGAGACGCCATGAGATCTATCTCTGGTTTGCCCCAACGTCGAAGTATTTGGGCAAAGACCTCCGGATGAAGTTCCCACTCCCCCGGATGAAGAGTCTGGCGACTCAAGAAATCCGCCTCCCAGTTCTCCACTCCCGGGATGTGGATTGCTGACAGGTGGCAAGAGTGAGACTCTGCCCAGCGAATTATCTTTGATACTTCCATCATTGCTAGGGAGCTTCTTGTCCCTCCCTGATGGTTGATGTAAGCTACAGTCGTAATGTTGTCCGACTGAAACCTGATGAACCCCCGAGTTATTAACTGGGGCCAAGCCAGAAGGGCATTGAGAACTGCTCTCAATTCCAGAATGTTTATTGGAAGGAGACTCTCCTCCTGATTCCATAGTCCCTGAGCCTTCAGAGAATTCCAGACAGCGCCCCAACCTAGTAGGCTGGCGTCTGTTGTTACAATTGTCCAGTCTGGCCTGCTGAATGGCATCCCCCTGGACAGGTGTGGCCGATGAAGCCACCATAGAAGAGAATTTCTGGTCTCTTGATTCAGATTCAGAGTAGGGGACAAATCTGAGTAATCCCCATTCCACTGACTTAGCATGCATAATTGCAGCGGTCTGAGGTGTAGGCGTGCAAAAGGTACTATGTCCATTGCCGCTACCATTAAGCCGATCACCTCCATGCATTGAGCTACTGACGGGTGTTGAATGGAATGAAGGACGCGGCATGCATTTTGAAGTTTTGTTAACCTGTCTTCTGTCAGGTAAATCTTCATTTCTACAGAATCTATAAGAGTCCCCAAGAATGGAACTCTTGTGAGAGGAAAGAGAGAACTCTTCTTTTCGTTCACTTTCCATCCATGCGACCTTAGAAATGCCAGAACTAACTCTGTATGAGACTTGGCAGTTTGAAAGCTTGAAGCTTGTATTAGAATGTCGTCTAGGTACGGAGCTACCGAAATCCCTCGCGGTCTTAGTACCGCTAGAAGGGCACCCAGAACCTTTGTGAAGATTCTTGGAGCCGTAGCCAATCCGAATGGAAGAGCTACAAACTGGTAGTGCCTGTCTAAGAAGGCAAACCTTAGATACCGGTGATGATCTTTGTGGATCGGTATGTGAAGGTAAGCATCCTTTAAATCCACTGTGGTCATGTACTGACCCTCTTGGATCATGGGTAAGATTGTCCGAATAGTTTCCATTTTGAACGATGGAACTCTTAGGAATTTGTTTAGAGTCTTTAAATCTAAGATTGGCCTGAAAGTTCCCTCTTTTTTGGGAACCACAAACAGGTTTGAGTAGAACCCTTGTCCTTGTTCCGACCACGGAACCGGATGGATCACTCCCATTGTTAACAGATCTTGTACGCAGCGTAGAAACGCTTCTTTCTTTATCTGGTTTGTTGACAACCTTGACAGATGAAATCTCCCTCTTGGGGGAGATAATTTGAAGTCTAGAAGGTATCCCTGAGATATGATCTCTAGTGCCCAGGGATCCTGAACATCTCTTGCCCAGGCCTGGGCGAAGAGAGAGAGTCTGCCCCCTACTAGATCCGGTCCCGGATCGGGGGCTCTCGGTTCATGCTGTCTTTGGGGCAGCAGCAGGTTTCCTGGCCTGCTTGCTTTTGTTCCAGGACTGGTTAGGCTTCCAGCCTTGCCTGTAACGAGCAACAGCTCCTTCCTGTTTTGGTGCAGTGGAGGTTGATGCTGCTCCTGTTTTGAAATTCCGAAAGGGACGAAAATTAGACTGTCTAGCCTTAGCTTTGGCCTTGTCTTGAGGTAGGGCGTGGCCCTTACCTCCCGTAATGTCAGCGATAATTTCTTTCAAACCGGGCCCGAATAAGGACTGCCCCTTGAAAGGTATATTAAGTAATTTGGACTTAGAAGTAACATCAGCTGACCAGGATTTTAGCCACAGTGCCCTGCGTGCCTGTATGGCGAATCCTGAGTTCTTAGCCGTAAGTTTGGTTAAATGTACTACGGCCTCCGAAATGAAAGAATTAGCTAGTTTAAGGACTCTAAGCCTGTCCGTAATGTCGTCTAGCGTAGAGGAACTAAGGTTCTCTTCAAGCGACTTAATCCAAAATGCTGCCGCAGCCGTAATCGGCGCGATACATGCAAGGGGTTGTAATATAAAACCTTGTTGAACAAACATTTTCTTAAGGTAACCCTCTAATTTTTTGTCCATTGGATCTGAGAAAGCACAGCTATCCTCCACCGGGATAGTGGTACGCTTAGCTAAAGTAGAAACTGCTCCCTCCACCTTGGGGACCGTTTGCCATAAGTCCCGAGTGGTGGCGTCTATTGGAAACATCTTTCTAAATATTGGAGGGGGTGAGAACGGCACACCGGGTCTATCCCACTCCTTAGTAACAATTTCAGTTAGTCTCTTAGGTATAGGAAAAACGTCAGTACTCGCCGGTACCGCAAAGTATTTATCCAACCTACACAGTTTCTCTGGTATTGCAACAGTGTTACAATCGTTGAGAGCTGCTAAGACCTCCCCTAGTAGTACACGGAGGTTCTCCAATTTAAATTTAAAATTTGAAATATCTGAGTCCAATCTGTTTGGATCAGAACCGTCACCCACAGAATGAAGCTCTCCGTCCTCATGCTCTGCGAGCTGTGACGCAGTATCAGACATGGCCCTAGCATTGTCAGCGCACTCTGTTCTCACCCCAGAGTGATCACGCTTGCCTCTTAGTTCAGGTAATTTAGACAAAACTTCAGTCATAACAGTAGCCATATCTTGTAATGTTATCTGTAATGGCCGCCCAGATGTACTAGGCGCCAAAATATCACGCACCTCCCGGGCGGGAGATGCAGGTACTGTCGCGTGAGGCGAGTTAGTCGGCATAACTCTCCCCTCGCTGTTTGGTGAAATTTGTTCACATTGTACAGATTGACTTTTATTTAAAGTAGCATCAATACAGTTAGTACATAAATTTCTATTGGGCTCCACCTTGGCATTGGAACAAATGACACAGATATCTTCCTCTGAGTCAGACATGTTTAACACACTAGCAAAAAAACTTACAACTTGGTTATAATCTTTTTTAGCAAAAAAACGCACTGTGCCTCAAAGAGGTACTAACGATTAAATGACAGTTGAAATAATGAACTGAAAAACAGTTATTGCATCAAACTTTAAAACAACACAACTTTTAGCAAAGGTTTGTTCCCATTAGTAAAAAACAACACTAATTAAATTTGTACATAAGAAAACAAAACAACGTTTTTTATACACAGTCACTATAAGAATTCTCACAGCTCTGCTGAGAGAATTTACCTCCCTTCAAAGAAGTTTGAAGACCCCTGAGATCTGTCAGAGATGAACCGGATCATGCAGGAAATATAAAAGTAGCTGACTGGAATTTTTTGATGCGTAGCAAAGAGCGCCAAAAACGGCCCCTCCCTCTCCCACACAGCAGTGAAGAGAAACGAAACTGTCACAATTAAAGCAAAAAACTGCCAAGTGGAAAATAATGCCCAAATATTTATTCACACAGTACCTCAGCAATGTAAACGATTCTACATTCCAGCAAAAACGTTTAACATGAGAATAGTTATTAAAAGGATTAGTGACCTTTAACACAGTAGTTCCGGTGAAATACCATCCCCAGAATACTGAAGTGTATACATACATGTCATTTTAACGGTATGGCAGGCTTTTCTCATCAATTCCATTCAGAAAATAAAAACTGCCACATACCTCAATGCAGATTCATCTGCCCGCTGTCCCCTGATCTGAAGCCTTTACCTCCCTCAGATGGTCGAGAACAGCAATATGATCTTAACGACTCCGGTTAAAATCATAGTAAAAAATCTCTGTCAGATTCTTCCTCAAACTCTGCCAGAGAAGTAATAACACGCTCCGGTGCTATTTTAAAATAACAAACTTTTGATTGAAGTCATAAAAACTAAGTATAATCACCATAGTCCTCTCACACATCCTATCTAGTCGTTGGGTGCAAGAGAATGACTGGGACTGACGTAGAGGGGAGGAGCTATATGCAGCTCTGCTGGGTGAATCCTCTTGCATTTCCTGTTGGGGAGGAGTTATATCCAGAAGTAATGATGACCCGTGGACTGATCACACATAACAGAAGAAATGATTATTTACCCTGGAAAGAAAGGGAAAGCAAAGTTGACTTAGAAGACATGTCAGCATTCCAAGTTTAATCCATAAAGCTTTTCTAGCTAAAATAGCTAGAGACATATACCTGACATCAACTCTAATGATATCAAAAGATGGTATCACCAATAAAATAATTAGCATGTTATAGAATAATAATAATGCTATAAAATTATGATCTGTTACCTGTTGCGCTAAAGCTTCTAACCAAAAAGTTGAAGCTGCAGCAACATCCGCTAAAAATATAGCAGGTCTAAGAAGATTACCTGAACATAAGTAAGCTTTTCTTAGAAAAGATTCAATTTTCCTATCTAAAGGATCCTTAAATGAAGTACTATCTGCCATAGGAATAGTAGTACATTAGCAGGAGTAGAGACAGCCCCATAACCTTAGGGATTTTTGTCCCAAAAAACTCTAATCTGTCAGATGGCACAGGATATAATTTGCTTAAACGTCTAGAAGGAGTAAATAAATTACCCAAATTATTCCATTCCCTGGAAATTACTTCAGAAATAGCATCAGGGAGATAAAACACTTCTGGAATAACTACAGGAGATTTAAAAACCTTATTTAAACGTTTACATTTAGTATCAAGAGGACCAGAATCCTCTATTTCTAATGCAAATAACACTTCTTTAAGTAAAGAACGAATAAATTCCATCTTGAACAAATACAAAGATTTATCAGCATCAACCTCTGAGACAGAAACCTCTGAACCAGAAGAACCATTATCAGTATCAGAATGATGATGTTCATTTAAAAATTCATCTGAAAAAAAGAGAAGTTTTAAAAGACTTTTATGTATACTAGAAGGAGAAATAACAGACATAGCCTTCTTAATGGATTTAAAAAATAAAATCTCTTATGTTATCAGGAACACTCTGAAAATTAGATGTTGACGGACAGCAACAGGTAATGTAATAGTACTAAAGGAAATTTTATCTGCATTAATAAGTTTAACATGACATGCAATACAAATAACAGCTGGAGAAACAGATACCAAAAGTTTATAGCAGACTTAGCTTGGTAGCTCCAGCACTGTGCAGTGATTTTCCTGTAGTATCTTCTGACTCAGTTGCAACGTGGAACATCTTGCAATATGTAAAAGAAAAAAACAACATATAAAGCAAAATTGATCAAATTCCTTAAATGACAGTTTCAGGAATGGGAAAAAAATGCCAGTGAACAAGCTTCTAGCAACCAGAAGCAATAAATAAAGAGACTTAAATAATGTGGAGACAAAAATGACGCCCATATTTTTTAGCGCCAAAAAAGACGCCCACATTATTTGGCGCCTAAAATGTTTTTGGCGCCAAAAATGACGCCACATCCGGAACGCCGACATCTTTGACGCAAAATAACGTCAAAAAATGACGCAACTTCCGGCGACACGTATGACGCCGGAAACGGAAAAGAATTTTTGCGCCAAAAAAGTCCGCGCCAAGAATGACGCAATAAAAAGAAGCATTTTCAGCCCCCGCGAGCCTAACAGCCCACAGGGAAAAAAGTCAAATTTTTGAGGTAAGAAAAAATATGATAATTCAATGCATAATCCCAAATATGAAACTGACTGTCTGGAAATAAGGAAAGTTGAACATTCTGAGTCAAGGCAAATAAATGTTTGAATACATATATTTAGAACTTTATAAATAAAGTGCCCAACCATAGCTTAGAGTGTCACAGAAAATAAGACTTACTTACCCCAGGACACTCATCTACATGTTTGTAGAAAGCCAAACCAGTACTGAAACGAGAATCAGTAGAGGAAATGGTAAATATAAGAGTATATCGTCGATCTGAAAAGGGAGGTAAGAGATGAATCTCTACGACCGATAACAGAGAACCTTATGAAATAGACCCCGTAGAAGGAGATCACTGCATTCAATAGGCAATACTCTCTTCACATCCCTCTGACATTCACTGCACGCTGAGAGGAAAACCGGGCTCCAACTTGCTGCGGAGCGCATATCAACGTAGAATCTAGCACAAACTTACTTCACCACCTCCCTTGGAGGCAAAGTTTGTAAAACTGATTTGTGGGTGTGGTGAGGGGTGTATTTATAGGCATTTTAAGGTTTGGGAAACTTTGCCCCTCCTGGTAGGAATGTATATCCCATACGTCACTAGCTCATGGACTCTTGTTAATTACATGAAAGAAATTATATATTGGTTTAACTATCATTATAAATTGACTGTCTCGCTGTCATTACAAAATGTTTTCATTTCAAATTCTAGAGACAGCCAGTGGATTCCCATTTTAAATACCATAATTTTGTCAGTCAGACACCTTATTTTAAAAAAATTGGAAAGCCAGTACGGCCTCGGGGTTTGCATTGGTTCTTAAAGAGGTTCAAGAACAAATTGTTTTTGAAACATATCATCTTCAGGACACCTCTGAAAAGAGAATTAAAAACTTTCTGTTTGGTTGGTTATCTATCATTAAGTCGCATCCTTCTTCTCTTCAAAAACAGATCCTATTTCCGTTTCTGTCATCTACTAGTTTATTAGAATTAGTTTTATTGGATATTTTTCCGGTTACATGGATCACCAATATTGGAGAGAGTATAGCAATGGAATAGCGGGCCACGCCGCTGGCTAATTCGGTTCAGGGAGGAAGATGGTGGAGGTGGAGAGCGCATTTTTTTTATTATTGAGTTTTTGTTTTCTTCTCTTTTTCTTGTTTTATATGTTTTTATTATGATAAATAGAATGACATATACTAAGCAGCTTCAAATTGTATCAGGACAGATGCATATTATATATAATAATTACGCCAAATAAGAAGAAACTATTTGGGGTAAAGTATAAAATTTGTTGGTATAGCAACAATGTCTATGTACTCTGTCTACGGCGTTTCCTTTTTATTATTCTCTTTTTTGTTTGGAGGAAAGTTTCTCTCGCTATCACTTTGTGGTTATATTGTCTATTAACTATTCTGTAAAATCAATAAAAAATGTATTAAAAAAAAAAAAAAAAGTAAAGTGGAAACTTTTGAAAATTATTATCCTCTGATTCACAATAGAAAATTGTTGGGTTTCATATCCCTTTAATGGGATGTCAAAATAAAATGGTAAAAGTGGAAAAGAGATTGTTGAGTTTGCAGATAAAGGAGAGAACAGAGCATCTTGCTTTTGAAAGTAACTTTTGCAAGTTGAAGTCTGACTCAAGTGTTTTTTTCTTTTTCTATTTTAATAATCAGAGATCACAGTTAAATATTCTGACATTCACAGCTCATTTTGGAGCATGGTTTAAGGGCAAACAAATGTGCAGTCATGAGCTACACAGAGCATTTGTTTTTATACACATTTAATACATATCTATAATGGTCTTACAATACACTTCTGTATGCAATCTAAAACTATTAATAAATGTACATGCATATAGCTCAGGATACAAAATGCCTCACTACTATGCTAATGTTCACATCACACTCAAAACAGCTAATATTTTCTTTTTATCAAATAGTAAATGACCAAAATGCAAACAATACCTACTGATCATGTATTGTAGAAGTATAGGTATGGATGGCTTATACATAGAAAGTTTAATAATAATAAAAAATATTTCTGCTGCCCTTTTCTAAAGCTTCTATTGTTTTCGGAAGAACACATCAGAGTAGGGCTGGGTGATATGGGCAAAGATGAAAATCGCGATTTTGGACGGGAAAAAAAAAATCGCGATTGTGATTTAATCGCAATATTCTTATAAATTAAACAAATTAGATAATAGAAAAACTGTGGGTTTCATGTCCCTTTAAGTATATATTAGTTGTGCAGTACGATAAGCAAAGTACCGCAAGACGTATATATGTCACTTTGGGCAAAGGGGTCAAAGGGACATTATACACTAGATTTTTTCTTTGCATAAATGTTTTGTAGATGATCTATTTATATAGCCCAGTTTTTTTTGTTTTTTTTTAAATTGATAGTTTTGCTTATTTTTAATTAACATTGCTTTGATTTTCAGACTCCTAACCAAGCCCCAAAGTTTTAGGAGAATACCTACTCCAGCTTGCTTCTGTTTGTTTAAAGGGTCTTTTCATATGCAAAGGAAGGGGGGAGTGTCTAATATTTCCCACTTCCAGTGGGTGTTCCAATAATCTTTTAAACAGAAAAGATTCCGATAGAGCATGCAATTTTAGGCAACTTTCCAATTTAATGAAAGTTTAATTTTGACTAGACTATTGCTATTTAATTTTTAGCAGCATTTAAAAATTCCAAAACAGCTCCAGACAGGTGTGAAATTGGCTAAACATCGAAAAGGGTTAATGCCCCTTTAACAATCTAGAAAAAATTAAGTTTTACCCCATTCTGCCATCTTTCTTGATAATTTGGATTGGAGTATAATGAGAGTGGTGCTTAGGAATCACATGACCTATCAAATTTATCAGAAAACAAATAGCATTCAGTAATAGTCCTGTACTGTCACAGTGTGAGACAAAACAGATAATGTAACGCAGACATAGTTACTTTGTCTAGGTTTATGTTTCTTGTCAAAGAGTTTATTCTGCTTCTGAATTAGCAAAGAATGCAGCAGATTTCAGGACATTAAAGTATGTTTAAAAACAATTTTATTTATATTTTTTATTTCCAAAAAAGGTATTAATATTCTGCCTATTGGTTCCAGATCATCATGAAAAAATACCATCTTTTTTGTTTTCTGTCCTTTGTATTCACCACAAAATAAAAGGATTATTGAGCGAGTTTGTTTATTTTTGCACAAAATCTTTGAAAATTCACTCAATAATTAATTGCTTAGCAACAAAGAGAACTAAAAGTTGCAGCCACTCGATGTGCTGCAGTTGGCAAGGTGGGGTGGAACTGTGTGTTTTGGCGGGATTATAAAAAAAAAAAACCCACAAAAGTGAAATATAGGATATTATGAAGACAAGGCCAAAGTAATTTTCATTTAGGAAATGTTCTCATATTGGCTAATCGTTTCACTTTTTAACCCCTCGGGTGCCAAATAAATCTTCAGCACATCTGTTTAGCCAAGGGACTGATTTTCAAGGCTTTGCAGGGGGTGAGGTAAATTATTTATATTTTATCTGTATGAGAAGTATGAGAATGCAGTGTAATAAAAGGACACTACTGGCATCTGTTAATGGTTTAAGAAAGACACATTAGTACAAATTCAGCGCAGTGTTCCTTAATTAAAGATTTATGTGATTTACCCACAAACAATCCTCATAAACAGAAATGCTGGTTAAAAGAACATTCATCTTACTTAGCTTCTAAAACCACATAGTATAGAGTAGTAATGTAATCAAAGCAACATCATGCTGTGGTGTACACTACTTTTTCTTTTTTTATAATTGTTGGTAGAGACAATTGTAACTGGGTAATTAAACAGTCTATTGCATGTGTGTGTGTAATACAAATTATACCAAGAAATAACATTATCCAGTAACACCAATAATAACAATGCTAAAAAAAACGCTAAAATATCAACTGCATATTTTTACTAACCCTTCATTAGTGTTTACACTAGAAATTATGGCCTAGATTACAAGTAGCGTGCTATTGATAGCGTAGGGTGTCCTTTTCTATTTCCCAGCACTGCGCTAAGAATAGCTCACAATCTAGGGTTAAAAGTAAATGGTACAAGATTTACAGAGTATGTTGGCACAGCCAACGTTGTATTAGCACACACACTACACTTTCAATGGACAGTGCTATTATCAGTCATATTACAAGTAGTGAGTAAGGTGTTGCGCTTGACTGCTAGACATAATAGTGCTGAAAACGTTAGTGCACCTGGAGATGAAATAAAGTAGGGCTTAAATAAGAACATAACAAAACCCATGTAAAATATAAACAAATAAAGTAATTCACACATATATACATTTGTTAAATAGGGGTTTATTATTAATAAAGTTCAAGGGATATAGTATATGAGAAGGTGTTGGACTGGGAAGGGCTCAAAAGGTGTATATGTATGTGTGTATAAGTCTATGAGGTAGATTTAACAAGGGCCAAAAGAGCCTTGTTTCCGCGTGTGCCTTCAGGCTTGCCGGAAACAGTAGGTACGAAGCAGCGGTCTAAAGACCGCTGCTCCATAACTTGTCCGCTGCCTCTGAGGCTGCGGTCTTCAATTCGCCCGATCCTATCCGATAGGGCTGATTGACACCCCCGCGAATCTGCAGGGGGCGGCATTGCACAAGCAGTTCTGGTGAACTGCTTGTGCAATGATAAATGCATTCAGCGATGTCTTTTGGACATGATACACTACAGCGTATCATGTCGGACATTGGTAAATCTATCCCTAAGTGTGCACACACATACATACGTATATATATATATATATATATATATATATATATTATTATCGGTTATTTGTAGAGCGCCAACAGATTTCGCAGCGCTATATATATATATATATATATATACACACATATACATACACATACATCATAGATTAAAACTTTGTATAGCCAGGACCTGAGGTTTTAGAGCACCCTATATAAATCTATTTTGTGAGTGATTTAGCTTACGTGCGCTATACAACTTCCAGATGTTAGCGCACCCTAAGCATCGACTCCAACATTTTACTCTGAACTTTCTATAGGGAAGTAAAAATCAAAGCACTATGGACTACTCTGTAGCGATGTAACAGCGCTACCATTTTTACACCCTTGAAACTATCTGGATTAATATAGTCAGTTATGGTCATGTCAAAACAGTAATTTTTTTAAGCTCTTAGTACAAAATATGACTGTTTTGCATAGTATGTTTATTGTATCTGTATTTCTTTCTTACCATGAATCAGGGTCATTTTGTTCCCCTACTCATTCTTTCTGCGCTACACAATTTTACAAATAAATCATAATCATTTGTTTTGTGTGGGTGACAAGCCACAAGTAAATGCAACATCAGAGAGTTCTAGCCTTTCGTAAGAAACACAGCAAATATTTTTTATTTAGCACTACACAATGGTGTAATTAAAACAGGCCTTGAAATGACTGATCTTATGAAACTTTACAGATTACTAGTTTAGCCTCAATTTAAAGGGACAGTATACACCAATTTTCATATAACTGCATGTAATAGGCACTACTATAAAGAATAATATGCACAGATACTGATATAAAAATCCAGTATAAAACCATTTAAAAAAAACTTACTTAGAAGCTTCCAGTTTAGCTCTGTTTAAAAGGTTACTAGAACACCCACTGCAAGTGGGAACTATCAGACACTCCCCTTCCTTTGCATATGAAAAGACTCTTTACACAAACAGAAGCAAGCTGGAGAAGGTATACGTCGGTATTCTCCTAAAACTTTGGGGCTTGGTTAGGAGTCTGAAAATCAGAGCAATGCTATTTAAAAATAAGCAAAACTATCCATGTAAACTCCCCCCCAAAAAAACAACAACAAAAAAACACCTGTGTGGGCTTTATAAATGGATCATCTACAAAACATTTATGCAAAGAAAAGTCTAGTGTATAATGTCCCTTTAAGTATTAAGTTCCGTTCTGGTGGCCATATTTCCAAAAGTATTTAAACAAAATGGATTATGTTGAAAGGAGGCTACTAAATGGTACATGGTCTAAAAAATAAAAAAATACAAAGAAAGTCTTGATGACATTGACAATATGTAAAGTTTAAAGGAGTGAGGAGAGAGAGGTGATATGATTGAAACCATTGAACATATTAAGGAACCAATCCAATATTAAAGGTTTGTAGGTTCAGAAGTAGGGTGGTTGCTACAAAGAATAAACTTCCATTATAGCTAATAAAGACAAACATTGTGGTGGACTTCAAGGATAAGGCCATTATAGTTGAAACATTACATGCTCTAATTCGTTAGACTAGCGAGCGACCTTGTAATGCTATACGTTTAACCTCCACAAAGGGGTTAAACATATAAGTACTGCTAATGAGTAAGACTATTACAACTGGGTCATGTGACTAGCGCTGCGAATTGGGTCAGTGGCAGTTTCCCCTTAGGACCAGTATTGTTGAGTGGCTCCCAATCGGTACTTTAACAAATAGCTTTTATTTGCAACGAGTTTCTCGGTCAATTCTGACAGTTTCATAAGAATTCACTGAGAAACATGTTGCAAATACAAGATATTTGTATTTTATTAAATGCTGACACCTGCATTTATTCTAGGAAGTCCTCTTTGGTTTACATTTTGTAGCTTTTTAGGAAGCAACTCTTATGGCTCCATGTACTGAGAAGCATGTCCGCTCGCCTTTTAGTACACGGGGCCCTTAGAGTGTCTACTACAAGGGCACTACAGTCAGTTGGGGACTGCGAGTGCCAGCCTGCCATTTCTGCACCAGTATTTCTTGGTGCCAACAAAACTGTGAGTAGTCACTTTTGAGTATCCATATTTATCTTGATTGTTACAAGATTATGCTATGTGGCGCCCCTTTTGTTTTTCATCTATAACAGAACTGGAGATGGTGGTCTTTGTGATTTAAAGTGGAGCTGCCTGTTCTGACCTAACAGACCATCGGTTTCATGGGACTTTTTGTGTTTTAAATATTATATTTCGAACTCTCCTTTAGAGAATCTCTATATGGCTGTATAACAATATCCAATAAACCATGGTTCTTCAAACTTTCCCCCCCCCCAAGATCCAGTGACATGATATAACATATCATCGCGACCCTGGCCTTATAGGGAACAATGTAACACAGGCAAAATCAGCTATTTCAAATGTCGAAATAAAGTAAATGGAGCCATTTGTAAACAAGTTAATACGCTCCAGCAGGTAAAATGGATCAGTGGGAACAAATTAAAGAGGAGTAACATTTAGGGTATACTATCTCTTTAACGTGCCTCAAAAACCATAACAAAATTGTTCACAAAAAAATATATATATTTTGTCAAAAACTTAAAAATTGTATTTCAATTAAACAAGAATAAATTGTATTAAATATGCATTGCATAAATCTTCTTTTAAGTACACGGGATGTGTAAAAACACATAAATGTGTACTCATAAGTACAAAATACAAAGTGAAATAGTTTATTGTAAAATGGGCTGATCATGGGTTTTCATGGGTGGTTATCAAATAAAGCCAGTTAGGGAAAGACATACAGCAGGGTTAGCCTTGCAAAGTCTGCAGGGTGCATTTCAAGTTCTCAGAATAAGAAAATCGTCAATTTTACTCTCATAACAATTAACCTTAACCTCTAGATGCCTTTAGGACATTCCATGCTGTCCAAAAGCGTTGGGCTTAAACGCCTTTAGCATGGCATGGAACTTCCTAACTTTTCGTCATCCTGCTCCCTCCTGCTTTTAGGAAACGGAAAATCTGACTGGCTGATGTGGCTAGAATCGTAGGCAGGCCCCCCATGATCCTATCCCGGAGTCACGTGATCACATCGACAATTGTGTGATTTCCTTTTTCCATCAAATCTTCAACACTTTCCCCTATCCTAAAGGGGTAAGTAAAACCCCTGTGAGACAATAAAATAAGTGAAAAGTGGATGTGTCAGGGAGCTCAGTAAACCAGTTGAAGCCTGCCCACTATTCACACTCCTCACAAAGTGCGAAAAAGTTGAAAAGACTGAAAAGAAGGATTGTGGGTGGCGCCAGTAAAGGCTAACTGTGAGAGTAATTGATTTTAGGTAGGGAATATATCTAAAAGTGCGAGGTACAATTTCCAAAATACCAAAAATAAAAATATATATATAAATCACAAATATACCTACTGTTTAAAGTGTTACCAGGCTAGCTCAGCTCTAAAAACAATGAATAATAATCTTAAAAAGCAAGTAATTTAAATAGATTAATAATATTTTATTTTTAATACATAGACTAGTCAAAACATTAGGACATTTCAAGTTAGAATTGCACCGGTGCCTCTAAAATATAAAAATAATTGATATTAAAGAATCGAATAGAACAAAAATTCCTAAAAAACAATTCCTAAAACACAATTCGATAAACTTTACATACAATCTTAAAATAAAGGACATCAAAAATTAAGATGAGAGGTGATCCGTGTGATAAAGGTTATTGGAAGTATAATACAGATATCAGCTCTCAAAGTCCCTTTTAGTAACCTTGCAGCGATATTATTAGTCAGATTCTAGTTTGCTCCTATTCCGGGTAAATGTAATGAAGTTGCAACTTAAGATACTTTTCCAATTTGTTACATCAAATCAACCCGGACTGATCTTTTCAGTATTGATGCGTGTAAGATAAATCTAATAAGCTGGATCTGGGTCTCAGCGATATTGGCAAGCTTTTGTATTTTCAGTTCTTACTCACCAAATATCCCCTCAGTGTAGCACAGTCTGGTTCCACTGTTGGATAACCGCCAGGCTATCTCACCAACAGTTGGACTTTCCTCCTTAGTTTGCGACAAATGACGATCAGCAGCTTCTTCGTTTCAACACTTGAAAATCCTCAAATGGTATAATGATCCGTTTGCAGAAGTGCGCGCACTTATTTTGAAATAGCCGCTCCTACCGTTCAACCAATCTGCCTTCCTTTTGTTTGCACTAGTCCTGGCTTCTTGGTATACGGTTCTGGGAGCACAATAGTGGTGCATACGGGCTCTCAATCAGCCTCTCCTTGCTTTGCACAAAGCTCACAGGTGCTGGGAAATCAGTTAATCCACGCGTGGATTAACTGATTTCCCAGCACCTGTGAGCTTTGTGCAAAGCAAGGAGAGGCTGATTGAGAGCCCGTATGCACCACTATTGTGCTCCAAGAACCGTATACCAAGAAGCCAGGACTAGTGCAAACAAAAGGAAGGCAGATTGGTTGAACGGTAGGAGCGGCTATTTCAAAATAAGTGCGCGCACTTCTGCAAACGGATCATTATACCATTTGAGGATTTTCAAGTGTTGAAACGAAGAAGCTGCTGATCGTCATTTGTCGCAAACTAAGGAGGAAAGTCCAACTGTTGGTGAGATAGCCTGGCGGTTATCCAACAGTGGAACCAGACTGTGCTACACTGAGGGGATATTTGGTGAGTAAGAACTGAAAATACAAAAGCTTGCCAATATCGCTGAGACCCAGATCCAGCTTATTAGATTTATCTTACACGCATCAATACTGAAAAGATCAGTCCGGGTTGATTTGATGTAACAAATTGGAAAAGTATCTTAAGTTGCAACTTCATTACATTTACCCGGAATAGGAGCAAACTAGAATCTGACTAATAATATCGCTGCAAGGTTACTAAAAGGGACTTTGAGAGCTGATATCTGTATTATACTTCCAATAACCTTTATCACACGGATCACCTCTCATCTTAATTTTTGATGTCCTTTATTTTAAGATTGTATGTAAAGTTTATCGAATTGTGTTTTAGGAATTGTTTTTTAGGAATTTTTGTTCTATTCGATTCTTTAATATCAATTATTTTTATATTTTAGAGGCACCGGTGCAATTCTAACTTGAAATGTCCTAATGTTTTGACTAGTCTATGTATTAAAAATAAAATATTATTAATCTATGTAAATTACTTGCTTTTTAAGATTATTATTCATTGTTTTTAGAGCTGAGCTAGCCTGGTAACACTTTAAACAGTAGGTATATTTGTGATTTATATATATATTTTTATTTTTGGTATTTTGGAAATTGTACCTCGCACTTTTAGATATATTCCCTACCTAAAATCAATTACTCTCACAGTTAGCCTTTACTGGCGCCACCCACAATCCTTCTTTTCAGTAAGTAAAACCCCCACTGCATTAACCCTCTTCTGCACTAATCTCATTTACCACTGGGTGACACTTTCCCCTATACCTCAACCACCATTCAAAAAGTGCCTCACTCAAAGTAAGATCAATTTACTCTAATGAATTCCACATTATTACCAATAATTAAAGAAACACACGTTTCTGAAACTCACTGCTCCATTCATACCTCCAGCTTTAAAGGGTTTATTCCTTAAAGGGACATTAAACACAATTTGTAAACTACATGATTATGAACCTTCATGTATATATACCCAGGACATACTTGAAAACGAGAGAAATCTCAATGTATCCTTCTTGGTAAAATATTTTATAAATAAATAAATATAAGAATAATTTTTCAATGAAAACTGCAGCTTTCTTTTGTCAAATGTTTATTCTTTTCAATTATTGTCCTGTCCCCAAAACTAAAGAACAGCTGCTAACCAATCACAAACTAATATTCAGATACAGTACAAGCTCTATTTGGACATGTGCAGACTGGGGCAGCCTGCCCTCTTGTATTCCCTTAAAGAGGTTTAGCACTGACTCAACTTAGTTACTACTATTGCAAAGAATGATTTTACCATCACGATTGTTGATGCAAAACTGATAATCCATCTGTTAAAAGCACATGACACCATAAAAGCTTAAGGAGGAAGGGAGGGAGGGAAAAGTAAACAAAAGCTCACATAAATTGCCTAAAATTATTAACCCAAGCCTCCCTGGGAAACATTGTGTGCTGGTATTTGAAGTGCGGCGCAATGCAAACACAACCTCACGTTCACATTGCTAGGAAGCTATGCGCTCAATAGAGTGTGCTTCCATAGGCTCTTATGGGAGCCTCGAAAAAGAAACAGGAATGTACCAATGGCACTACAAAATAAATAAATGAGGACTACTGCCTAATATATAGATACTCCAGTAGTATCACTGTGAGTTCCAAGGTTGGTGCTGTGTATAATAATAGCTAATTCAAACACAAAATGTGGAGAGTAAAAGAACCCTCCACATAAAAGTATACACTAATAGCACTCCAGAGTCCTAGAGGGTGAGTCAATCACATTAGAGTATATAACATCCCTCTGTGATATGTTATATACTCTAATGTGAGTGACTCACCCTCTAGGACTCTGGAGTGCTATTAGTGTATACTTTTATGTGGAGGATTCTTATGGGAGCCTCGTTCGCATGCCTGAGAACTAGTGCAGTGAAGGGGGTAAGTTGCGCAGCAAATTTAAAAATATATGTATATGATTATATAAATATATAATTATGTGTATGTACACAAATATATATGTATATAAGCATATACATATATATTTACTGGGAACACACAGTTCCCATAGACTGCAACACAAAGGCACTTTTTGCCGTTTGTTTCCTAACACCCCACTCCCGCCAACTTTACTTCCAAAATACTGCCTAGTGCAGTTATTTTATTACAAAATAAAAATGCTACAATTTTTATTTTGTAATAAAATACACAACACTGTATTTTGGGGGCATTTGGTGAACATTTATAAAATTAACCAGATATCTGATCTCTGGTTAATTTTATATGTGCTACTTGCTACTGCAAGCTCATGGTAGCAATAACCAGCCACTTGTAATGGCTAGTTATTTAACTCGTGCCCGCAAATGGGCAAATTTGCCCGTTTGCGGGTGCGCTATAAATTAGTGCTCCACTTGTAATCTAGTCCTTAATATTTTCAAAGCTTGTGTGAATCCATAATTTACAGACTCTTAAATAGAATCTGTACTCTAAAATTGCCTCCCCTTCAATTTTTTTTTGTTCCAATTCTCTAAAATATTTTACCTGTTGTATTAAACTGTTTACAAATAGCGCCATTATTTTGGTATTCAAAATAGTTGCTATTGCCTGTTGTAACACAACCTATACCAACATTTTCAATACTTAAAGGGACAGTCAACACCAGAATTTTTGTTGTTTTAAAAGATAGATAATCCCTTTATTACCCATTCCCCAGTTTTGCACAGCCAACACGGTTATATAAATATACTTTTTAGCTCTGTGATTAACTTGTATCTAAGCATCTTCTGAAAGCCCCCTGATCACATGACATTTTATTTATTATCTATTGACTTTCATATTAGCCAATTAGTGCAGTGTCTGCCACAATCCACGGGCGTGCTCACAATGTTATCTATAGGGTTTACCTGAACTAGCTCCCCCTGCTGTGAAAAGCAAATACAAAAACATGTGATTAGAGGCGGCCTTCAAGGGCTTAGAAATTATCATATGAGCCTTCCTAGGTCTAACTTTCAACTAATAATACTAAAAGAACAAAGCAAAATTGGTGATAAAAGTAAATTGGAAAGTTGTTTAAAATTACATGCCCTATTTGAAACATGAAAGTTTTTTTTGGACTTGACTGTCCCTTTAAGTATTGGCTATAGAAAATCTATGAAATACAGAAAAAACTGAATTTATACTTACCTGATAAATTTCTTTCTCTTGTGATGTATCGAGTCCACGGATTAATCCATACTTGTGGGATATTCTCCTTCCTAACAGGAAGTGGCAAAGAGAGCACTCACAGCAGAGCTGTCTATATAGCTCCTCCCTTAGCTCCGCCCCCCAGTCATTTGACCGAAGGCTAGGAAGAAAAAGGAGAAACTATAGGGTGCAGACGTGACTGAAGTTTTTCAAATAAAAATATACTACCTGTCTTAAACAGACAGGGCGGCCCGTGGACTCGATACATCACAAGAGAAAGAAATTTATCAGGTAAGCATAAATCCTGTTTTCTCTTGTAAGATGTATCAAGTCCACGGATTCATCCATACTTGTGGGATACCAATACCAAAGCTTTAGGACACGGATGAAGGGAGGGACAAGACAGATACCTTAAATGGAAGGCACCAGTAATTCTTTCAGGAGGCTGCTGTCCAGCAGTCTCATAAGCCAAACAGATGATGCTTTTCAGCCAAAAGGAAAGAGAGGTAGCCGTAGCCTTTTGACCTCTCCGTTTACCGGTATAAACAACAAACAATGAAGATGTTTGACGGAAATCTTTGGTTGCTTGCAAGTAGAGTTTTAAAGCACAAACCACATCAAGATTGTGCAACAGACGTTCCTTCTTTGAGGAAGGATTAGGTCACAGTGAAGGAACAATAATTTCCTGATTGATATTCCTATTAGAAACAACCTTAGGAAGGAATCCAGGTTTGGTACGTAAAACCACCTTATCTGCATGGAAAACAAGATAAGGTGAGTCACACTGTAAAGCAGATAACTCAGAAACTCTTTGAGCCGCAGAGATAGCTACTAAAAACAGAACTTTCCAAGATAGAAGCTTAATATCTATGGAATGCATAGGTTCAAACGGAACCCCTTGAAGAACTTTAAGAACTAAGTTTAAGCTCCATGGTGGAGCAACAGGTTTGAATACAGGCTTGATTCTGACTAAAGCCTGACTAAACGCTTGAACTTCTGGAACATCTGAAGACGCGTGTGTAAAAGAATAGACAATGCAGAAATCTGTCCTTTTAAGGAACTAGCTGATAGTCCCTTCTCCAAACCTTCTGAGTAACCCTTGGATTCACACCAATAAAAATATTTGCGCCAAATCTTATGATAGATCTTCCTGGTGACAGGCTTTCTAGCTTGAATCAGGGTATCAATGACCGACTCAGAGAAACCACGCTTTGATAGAATCAGGCGTTCAATCTCCAAGCAGTCAGACGCAGAGAAATTAGATTTGGATGCGTGAATGGACCTTGGATTAGAAGGTCCTGCCTCAATGGCAGAGTCCATGGTGGAACCGATGACATGTCCACTAGGTCTGCATACCAAGTCCTGCGTGGCCACGCAGGTGCTATCAGAATCACAGAAGCTCTCTCCTGCTTGATTCTGGCAACCAGACGTGGGAGAAGAGGAAACGGTGGAAATACATAGGCCAGATTGAAGGACCAGGGCACTGCTAGAGCATCTATCAGTACCGCCTGGGGATCCCGGGACCTGGACCCATAACGAGGAAGTTTGGCATTCTGACGGGACGCCATTTGATCCACTTCTGGTGTGCCCCATAGCTGAGTCAGCTGGGCAAATACCTCCGGATGGAGTTCCCACTCCCCCGGATGAAAAGTCTGACGACTTAGGAAATCTGCCTCCCAGTTCTCTACCCCTGGGATATGGATTGCTGAGAGATGGCAAGAGTGATCCTCTGCCCATCGGATTATTTTGGTTACCTCCATCATCGCTAGAGAACTCCGTGTTCCTCCTTGATGATTGATATAAGCTACAGTCGTGATGTTGTCCAACTGAAATCTGATGAATTTGGCCGCAGCTAGCTGAGGCCATGCCTGAAGCGCATTGA
Source organism: Bombina bombina (assembly GCF_027579735.1). Lineage (NCBI taxonomy): Eukaryota > Metazoa > Chordata > Amphibia > Anura > Bombinatoridae > Bombina > Bombina bombina. The sequence continues at coordinate 1,200,445,497 of NC_069501.1, read as the reverse complement.
AAATCGCTCTCAGTTCTAGAATGTTTATCGGGAGGAGAGTTTCTTCCCGAGACCATAAGCCCTGTGCTTTCAGGGAGTTCCAGACTGCACCCCAGCCTAGCAGGCTGGCATCTGTCATTACAATGAGCCACTCTGGCCTGCGGAAACACATTCCCTGAGACAGGTGGTCCTGAGACAACCACCAGAGTAGTGAGTCTCTGGTCTCCTGGTCCAGATACAGTTGAGGAGATAAATCTGCATAATCTCCATTCCACTGTTTGAGCATGCATAGTTAATTACACTGTCAGAATCTGAGATCTCACCCTCAGATGCTACCGAAGAATCCTCCCCATCTATGAGAGGGAATATTCGGAATAGCCACGACCGAGTCAGACACCTTACGCACTGATTCTTTAGACTTCCTCTTGCACTTTCCCTGTAGCATGGGAAAAGCAGACAACAGAAAACTGCAGAAGACATGAGAGAAGCAATGTCTTGCAAGGAGACCCCAGCCGGAGCTTGAGAGGAAGCGCAGGGCACTGAATTAATGGGTACTAAAATTTGGGACACCTGAGGAGAAAAATGCGGCATATTTTGAACATTGTCAGAAGACTTCTGGACAGCATCCATCTTAGACAATATGGGCTCAAAAAGTTTATCCTTAAAATTTTAAGTTCTCTCAACACATGAGGAACAAAAAGGAATTGGTGGTTCAATATTAGCATTCAAACATAAAGCACATCTGTAATCTACAACAGAATCTTTGTCCATCTTAACAACGTAGGCAAAGAGAATGACTGGAATTGGAAGGAAGAGAGGTGATATTTAACAGCTTTGCTGTGGTGCTCTTTTCCGCCTCCTGCTGGCCAGGAGGTGAATATCCCAATAGTAATTAGATGATCTGTGGACTCACCGTGTCATTAGAAAGAAATAATAATAGTGTAAGTTTATGTGTTACGGACATAAGTAACAATAAGACAAAGCGTGGATCCATATGTTAACATAGATTATTAAAAACAATGGTTGGATAATGTAAAGGAAAGCAAAGGAATAGGGTAGCAGCAAATATCAATTAAGGTCCTAGTCTCTTGGTGAGATTATACAATAGTCAGGATCGATCCTCCAAGGGGAGAAAAGACCTGAGTGCAAACAGCGAGTGAAGAAAAACCTGAGTTATTCATCGAGTGTTGAGATATCAGAAAGTTTAAAGTACCATAAGGTCCAAATAGCTGTGTCCTGGTGAAGTTGATAGTGAGTCAGTGTGAAAATAGATAATCCAATAATCGAGATGGGAAAAAAACAACAGTTTTTGTAGTTTTACTTGCAAACTAATATGTTTTTTATTCCAACATTCTTATAGTCTGAAATTAATCATCACTTTAAAATTAGTCTACCTGCTTTTGTGTTGTATACTACTTCAGAAAATTTCAGACCAAGCATAAAAATAGGGGGCAAGATTACATATGCGGTGTCACCCGCAAAAGCCGGCGACACTGGTTTTTGGTCCAGTTTTGCTATCACATATAAGGCGCAGCATTTAAATGCAGCGCATATATTTCACCCGTCACCTGCAATTTTTACTCCCATAAGCTAACATAGAACTGCTTCGCAAGTTAGTATCATATTCAGCAAAACCAAACCAACAAGGGTATCAGCGCAAATTAAAGTTACTGTGCTCCCTTTTAAAATAATGATCTAGAGAACAGATAAAAACAGACAAAAAAAAGCTATGTATTTAAAAACCAAAAGAGGAGCGCTGGTTTGCAAATAGGAGGTGATTAAATCCACCTATGAGCAACCTGCTAATCAGTATGTGTCACTAAAATCTACAAAGTGCAGTACCAAAAGAAGTTAAATAGTTAAACAGGCTCATATACATATAATAAAACTCTAAATAATCCAAATGTATTAAAAAGAAAGATAAATCGAATTTAATACAAAAAATTCTGAAATTTAAAAAATAATAAAAGCATTATATATTTAAACACATTTCATACAGCACAATATACAAATAACACATTTCATAGAAAGCACACATGAATGACTCTTGATAGATTTAAAAACAAACTGGAAACCAGATGTTTAATCCAAAACCCGTATGATCCCAGGTAAAGATGTGTCTGTAAGCAAAATAGACAAAGGAAGGTCCCGTTACAGGCGGTAAGATGTTTAAACAGAATGGTGTATTCAAGTACTTACACCGGGTATTGGCGCTTCTGGTCTTTTACGAATCCAAAACTCCCACAGGTAACAGAGGTGTGATTAGTATCCCCAACCTGTTCAGTCCACGGCCAGAAACAAAGTTCTTTTTAACAAAGCTTGTAGTAATCTTAGGAAGTTTAGGGATATTAGATGAACGGCTGTAGATGTTTAGCGTTCAGCCTATACCAAACCAACCAGACCGTTAGCCTTCCTACACCTGCTTCTACAGGTGCTCCTATGGGTCAAGCTCCAGAGCTTAACAGAATAGGGCAACGCGTTTCTGAAGTCTCCCTCCTTTCTCAAGCTCAATTTCCTACTAATTGCAGCCTCTTTTTATAGGCTACGTTACAACCAGTACTTTTGACAATGTTAAAATTTTACATACTGTGGTACAATGCAAACACATTAAAGATAATATATACTATTCAATTTCATAAAAAGCAAAGTAATATAAATTTGAAATAAAAAATGATAAATATAAAAAGATTCTTTATAATGTTTATTTTCATATGGTCAAAAATGCCGTACTGTTCATTAAATTATCAGAAATAGCGCACAATTTATTATTAACAATTTTGCAAAAATCTATATACCTATTAACAAAATTTAATTGTATATTGTGCTTTATGAAATGTGTAAATATATAATGCTTTTATTATTTTTAAAATTCCGGAATTTTATGTATTAAATTCGATTATCTTTCTTTTTAACTCATTTGGATTATTTTGAGTTTTAGTATATGTATATGAGCCTGTTTAACCATTTAACTTTTGGTACTGCACTTTGTAGATTTTAGTGACACATACTGATTAGCAGGTTGCTTATAGGTGGATTTAAAACCTTTTTTGTTTTTTAAAATGACATATTCAACACAAGGACTTACGCAGCGAAAATGGAAAAATTTTACTCCATTTTCACCTCGCCATACATAGGCAGACGCAGAAAGCCTTGCGGTGAAATTGTGAGCACCGTAACTCCTTGAAAATAATAACTAACGCCTAATGCATGAGCAATATCTATCTTCCTGTCAACCGTCAACCCCAACCGCAATAACTAATAAAGTATATTAACCCCAAATCCCCCAACCCCCCACAAAGCTATATACCTAATAAAGTGATTAATCCCTAAACCGCCATCACCCCACAACGCAATATACCTTAATAAACTATTAACCCCTAATCCGCCATTCACCCACATCGCAAAAACGAAATAAACTTAACCTATTAACTCCTAATCCGCCAAACCCCCACAACGCAAATAACTAATTAAAATTACTAAACCCCTAACCTAACACCCACTAAATTAACCCTAATTACATTAAATTAAAAAATACTAATATACAATTAAAATAAAAAAAAACTAACATTACTTTAAAAATAATAATTACTAAAACTAAATTAATCTAAAACTACAAAAGGCCCTTTTAAGGGCTATTAGTAGTTTAGATTATAGGATGTTTTTATTTTGGGGGGCTTTTTTTATTTTCATAGGGATTAGGTTAATTTTTTTTATTTTTGATAAATTTGGTTTATAATGTTCTGTAATGTTAGACTTTTATTTTTTGTAATTTTAGATTAATTTAAACTTAGTTTTTTATTTTTAAAGTAATGTTAGGTTTTTTATTTTAATTGTAATTTAGTATTTTTTAATTTTAGGCAATTGGGGTTAATTTAGGGGGTGTTGGCTTAGTAATTTAATTAGTTATTTGCATTGTGGGAGGTTGGCGGTTTAGGGGTTAATATATTGATTAGGTTTATTGCATTGTGGGGGTTTGGCGGATTAGCGGTTAATATGTTTATAAGATACTTTGCGATGTGGGGGTTGGAATAGGAATAGGGGTTAATAGGTAGATTGTCGGATTAGGGGTTAATACATTTAATAGTTAGATTGCGATGTGAGGGGTTGGCGGATTAGGGGTTAATACATTTATTATTAGTTCCCAATATGGGGTGATGGAGGATATAGGGGTTTTATGTGTTGGCTTTATTTTTGGGAGGCGGGTTAGACTTTTACGGAGATTTAACTTTTTGTATTTTCTTAGGTGCCGGCAGTTTCTAAAGTTCTAAAATTAATCACACCCTAGTTAACACAAGGAAAACTTATAATTGGTTAAGGAAGTCAGAGAGAGGCTGCCAAGAGGCTCCAAGTGACGTGAGAGATGAGCTTGAAGAGACTCAACACACAGCAATGACGAAATTGAACTTTGGGAATCCATTTCTAAAGTGGATGTGGCCATTTCTACTTTGACTAAAACGTACTGCTATTTCTTTGGAAGATAGCTCTTCCTTTAAAGACCCTTTAGATAGGAAATTAGAATTCTGCCATAGGAAGGCTTTCAGCAAGCAGATGATCTTTTTAGACCAGTAGTTTTTATTGCCGATGTAGATGCTGCTTCTTCCATTTGCTTAAAGAGACACTCAAGTCAAAATTAAACTTTCATGATTCAGATAGAGCATGCAATTTTAAACAACTTTCCAATTTACTTCCATTAGCAAAATGTTTAGTGCCTTTTTATATTTACACTTTAAAATTACCAGCTCCTACTGAGCATGTGCAAGAATTCACAGATTATACATATATGAAGTTGTGATTTGCTGATGGCTGTCACATGATACATTGGAAATGTGAAAAGACATAACTTTGAAAATTGTCAGAAAAAAAAATCTACTACTCAATGAAGTTCAGACAAAGTGCTATTGCATTGTCTTATCAAGCATTTATTGATTATGCAAATCTTCTGTATTTACTGGTCCTTAAAATAGTCTTTGCAGTTTTCTGATGATTCTGCTAGTGAAGATTTTTTGTAACCTTTTGGAACAGCTTTATATGTTAATGCTTTCATTTGTGATGCTGTTTTTGACATCATTAAGATTAATGTCTTTGCCATTACTTTCTAGAAGGGCTTTATAATTAAACCCTTGGTCTGTTGATATGGTTTCTAAATCCAGGCTTTTATCTCTCTCTTTTCAGGGAAAGATGTTCTTTAGTTCTGGTTTGGATTTTATTAGGTCTACTTAGGTCTACTGTGACTGGAGGTAAGGGAGCTTTTCTTCCTCAGGACAAGAAGTCCAAAGCTTCTAATCATTTTCATCCCTTTCATCAGAACAGGGCACAGAAATCAGATTCCTCCTCTCAGAAGCAAGGCTCCTATTGCTCTGTCTGGAAGCCAAGCTCAAACTGAAACTGGTCTAAGCAGTGCAAAAAATCTACTCCCTCATTCAAGTCTGCATGAAGGTACAGCCCCCGATCCAGAGACTCTGGTAAGGGACAGGTTGCACCTTTTTCAGGAGACTTGATTTCGGTCTGTTCAGTATCTCTGGGTTCTAAATATACACCTAGATTACGAATTTTGTCGGTAATGGTGTGCGGTGCTAACGAGCAGTTTTCCCTCACCGCTCACCTACAGACAACGCTGGTATTACGGGTTTTTAGAAACCCGGCGTTAGCCGCAGAAAAGTGAGGGGAAAGCAAAATTTAGCTCCACATCTCACCTCAATATCAGCGCTGCTTACGGTAGCGGTGAGCTGGCAAAACGTGCTCGTGCACGATTTCCCCATAGGAATCAATGGGGCAGAGCCGGCTGAAAAAAACCCTAACACCTGCAAAAAAGCAGCGTAAAGCTCCTAACGCAGCCCCATTGATTCCTATGGGGAAATACTTTTAATGTCTACACCTAACACCCTAACATGAACCCCGAGTCTAAACACCCCTAATATTACACTTATTAGCCACTAATCCGCCGCCCCTGACATCGCCGACACCTGCATAATATTATTAACCCCTAATCTGCCGCTCCGGACACCGCCACCACCTACATTGTACTTATTAACCCCTAATCTGCTGCCCACAACATCGCCGACACCTACATTTTATTTATTAACCCCTAATCTGCCGCCCCCAATGTCGCCGCCACCTTCCCACACTTATTAACCCCTAATCTGCCGCCATTCTATATTGGCTGATAGGATTGAGCTGGCATTCTATTGGCTGATCCAATCAGCCAATAGAATGCCAGCTCAATCCTATTGGCTGATTGCATCAGCCGATAGGATTTTTTCTACCTTAATTCCGATTGGCTGATAGAATTCTAGTGTTAGATGTAATTGTAACTTAGGTTAGGATTTATTTTACAGGTAAATTTGAATTTATTTTAACTAGATACCTATTAAATAGTTAATAACTATTTAATAACTATTGTACTACTGTACCTAGTTAAAATAAATACAAAAGTTGCCTGTAAAATAAAAATAAACCCTAAACTAGCTACAATGTAGCTATTAGTTATATTGTAGCTAGCTTATGGTTTATTTTATCGGTAAGTATTTAGTTTTAAATAGGAATTATTTAGTGAATTGTAGTAATATTTATTTAGATATATTTAAATTATATTTAAGTTAGGGGGGGTTAGGGTTAGACTTAGGTTTAGGGGTTAATAACTTTATTATAGTTGCGGCGACGTTGGGGTGGCAGATTAAGGGTTAATAAATGTAGGTAGGTGTCGGCGATGTTAGGGACAGCAGATTAGGGGTTAATAAGGCAGATTAGGGGTTAAAAATTTTATTTTAGTGTTTGCGATGTGGGGGGCCTCGGTTTAGGGGTTAATAGGTAGTTTATGGGTGTTAGTGTACTTTTTAGCACTTTAGTTAAGAGTTTTATACTACGGCGTTAGCCCATAAAACTCTTAACTACTGACTTTTAAATGCGGTATCAGTCTTGACAGGAGAGGCTGTACCGCTCACTTTTTGTTAGACTTGTAATACTGGCGTTATGCAAGTCCCATTGAAAATATAGGATACGCAATTGACATAAGTGGATTTGCGGTATTTTCGAGTCTGACTAAAAAAGTGAGCGGTACACCTGTACCTGCAAGACTCGTAATACCAGCGTTAGGAAAAAAGCAGCGTTGGGACCTCTCAACGCTGCTTTTTAAGGCTAACGCACAACTCGTAATCTAGCCGATAGTTTCTTAGGGTAAATGAATAGGTTTCAGAACAAGGCCTCCCAGGGAAAGTTTATTCAGGCCAATGTTCTGAAAAATCCTTTGAAGGCTCAAGCTTTTTTCTGTCAGTTTTGGCTTTAGATTCTATGGGAGTGATTGTTCCTGTTCCTTTATTGGAACAGGGGATGTTGTTTTTTTCAAATCTCTTCATTGTTCCAAAGAGGAAGGGGACCTTTCAGACCAGTTCTGGATCTACAAAGCTCTAAACTAGTTTCTCAAAGTTCCTACATTCAAAATGGAAACATATTATAATATTAATTTGTTTGTGTTATCGGCCAATATTAAATAAACTGCAATGGGTTGAGGAAAAATACTCAACCACCACACTTTATAAGCATTTTATGTAGCGTACAGACTAGGACTAATAATTAGTATTAAATGGGACATTAAACACCTTTTTTATCTAAAATGTTTTGTTATGCATAATGAAAATTGCAGTATATATATTTTTTTATATAACTAAATTTTTATAGAGAAAATTAGGTTCCAATAGAAATCACATAACTTATCCACGCAGGGATGTACATGTACTGGAGCAATCACATTTTTGTCTAAAACCTAGGGCAGATAAAATCAATAACACAAAAAATAAATAAATAACAAGGAAGATTAAAGTACTGTCATCAAGGGATTCAAATACAAGTAATCATATAACATACTTAATCAACAGTATATAGACAGGAGGATGTTGCAATAGAATTGGGGGAGTTGTTGTTTAAGTAACTTCTAATTAGAAATGCCCAAGGATACCAGAATTATTTCTCAGTTTATACCTTATAGCCCTGGGCCTCTCGTAGTTTGAAAATAATGGAGAGAGAAAAAAAAAAATCCATGGCAACCATGTTGCAAAGTAGGTGTCTAGCTTATCTAGAACTGAGTAGGAGTATGATTCCATCTTCTGTATAAAGGTTAGTGTTGCTATGACTTGTGTAATTATGGGTGGAGATTTTTGCTTCCAGGCTTTCGCAATTTCAAGTTTAATAGACATCAGGCGGTAGATAATTAACGATTTTTGAGCGGATGTTAAAGCTGGGAAATCTAAGTGGAGGAGGCATATTTGTGGACTGAGTGGTAGAGTAATGCTGAGCGAACTGAGAATGTCTAAGAGCTGTGTCCACAGAGGTGTAATTTTTGGGCAGGACCACCAGACGTGACTCTGTGTGCCTACTTGGCCACAGTCTCTCCAGCATACCAGGGAATGAGTGATATAAATTTTATGGAGGGTGGCAGGTACTAAGTGCCAGCGTACTATGATCTTATAATGGAGTTCCCATAGCGTCGCACAGTGTAGGAGTTTTTAGTGTATAGTATCTCTCTATGCCATGATTCGGTGTCAGCAGTGAAGTTTACCCCTCTCTCTCTCTCCAGGCTAAATGCTGTGAAATCGTATGATGTGAGGATCTAAGAGCAAATCATAGTGGTATGATAATGTCCCCCTGACGGCCGTAGCTTATGACAATCTCTGCTCCCATTTGGTAGTATCTCTAATGTTATCCCTAGGGAACCCCCAAGATCTGATAATAGAACAAAGGCGAAATGCTTCAAATCTGAGTATGTGCAGTATTTGTAAGTCAGTGCAAATCCTATTGTGTGAGAGTGTTTTGTTGTGATCAAAGAGCTCCAGTATGTATATGGCATTAATTTTTCGCCAGGCAGAAATGTGAGAGTCGGAGAGGCAAGTAAGGGAGCCTACAATAGTTTGTTGGGGTGTGGGGCAATCGTGGGTAAATGTCTAACCTGGTCCCAAAATTGCAGATTGTCAACAATCACGGGATGTGTTAACCCAAAATCTCTCCTATAATGTGGAGGGATCCAGGGTAAGTCATGTAATTGTAAACCTGATGGTAAAAGGTACTGTTCCACTTCCCGCCAAGAGGACACACTCGTCGTGTAACTCCAGCTTAAGAGGTGGGTAAGGCGGGCTTGATAATAAAGGATAATATTTGGAAGGCTTAGTCCACCTTTAGTAGTGTCTCTCAGTAAAGTCTGTTTGGAGGTCCTTGGTTTTTTACCCTTCCAGATATAAGAAGTAATAAGGCTCTGCAATTTGTTAATGATGGGTCTAGGAATATTGATCGGGAGGGATCGAAATAGGTAAAGTAATTTGGGTATGAAGGACATTTTGACAGCAGCTATCCTTCCTGTTCATGAACTCTCCCGGTATTCCCAAGAGTCCAGGAGTTTTCTCCACTCAGTGAGTCTATCTGAATTTTTTTTAGACACGATAGTGGCTGTAGTCATGCTAAGATGTACTCCTAATAATTTGATAGAGTGTTTGGACCAATGAAACTTATATTGTTTTTGTATTAGGGTCAAATTAGAGAATGGGATATTCAAATGTAGGGCTTCGGTCTTTGGATATGTTCAATCTATAGTGACTCATGGTGCGGTAGGACTTAAGGAGTTTGAAAACAGCTGGCAGGGACTTTATTGGGTGAGTCAAAAGGAGGGTAATATCGTCTGCGTAAAGCGTAATTTTATGTTGAACTCCTAGAACAGTGAAACCTGAAATGTCTGGAGATAGTCTAATGGCTTGTGCAACAGGTTCTATGGAGAGTGTGAATAATAGCGGTGAGAGAGGGCAGCCCTGCCTAGTGCTGTTGAAGATCTCAAAACAGCTGGATTGGAAGCCTACGCCTTTAATTTTAGCAGATGGGTTAGAGTACAGGGCTTGTATAGCAGTTATGAATTAATTTGGTAGTATGAACGCTCTCAATGTCTCCCAGAGATATTCCCATCTCACCCTGTCGAAGGCCTTTTTGGCATCCAACGACAGGGCGAGCTGGGGCACCCTCTCTTCCTCCCTAACAAAGATATCTAATACATGTCTAGTGGCATCCGGTCTCAAAGGAGTAAAACCCACCTGGTCTGGGTGTATCAGGGTGGAGATTATTTTAGACAGTCGAGTAGCAATGATTTGGGCATATAATTTAGTGTCTAAATTGAGCAGCGAGATAGGGCGATAGCTGCTGCAATCTTTGGGGTCCTTACCTGGTTTCAGGATAGTAGTGACTATTGCCTCCAAATATTCTTTACAGAAGGAGCCCTTACGTTTTACTTCATTGAAAGTTCTACATAGGATGGGGGTGATTAAGGGCTCAAAAGTTTTATAAAATTGCGCAGTGAAACCGCCTGGGCCGGGGGATTTTGCTAATTTAAGTTCTTTAATGCTTTTTTGCACCTCCTCCAGGGAGATTGGGACAATAAGGTCTTGGGAGGCCTCTTGAGTAAGCTGAGGGAGGTCTAGAGACATTAAAAAAAGAGCAAATTTCCGTTATGGATTGAAGGTATTGAGGCTCAGTAGATTCCAGATGATATAATTTAAGATGAAACTCCCTAAAGGCTTCACCAATCTCTTTCGGCGAAGACACCTCAGCACGGTACGTGCTGAGCCAGGTTATTTTGGATTGTGCAGTTCGATTACGTAGTTTTTTGGCTAAGAGTGAGGAGGCCTTATTACTCTTATAGTAGTATAATTGTTTTAGTTTGTCTAAGTTTGCTTGTGTTTTCTGAAGTTCAAGTGCTTTAATCTGCCGTGTAATGTTCGTTATTTGAGTATTCAGCCCTATGGTGTAGGACGTAGATAGCTGGTTTTTAAAGGATCTAAGTTGGCAAATTAATGCAGCTAAGGAAGCACCTTGAGTTTTTTTAATTTGAGTCGCTTTAGTAATGTAGTGTCCTCACAGAAAAGCCTTAAGGGAGGCCCACAAGACCTCCGCTGAAATAGACACGGTGTCATTCAGGTCTAGAAAGTCGGTGATAGTGTCTTGTGTTTCAAGTTTAAGAGTTAGGTGTGTGACTAAGTAATCTTTGAGACGCTATTGAGGGGGAGATGTGAGAGTAAAATGTGGGCCTATGATGATGAGGAGGGAGTCATGGTCAGACCAGGCTACTGGGGATATCCTCACATATGTGACATGATCCAGTGCATGTGAACTCAAGAAGAAGAAGTCAATACGTGTGTAGGATTTATGTGGAGGGGAGTAGTATGTGAATTCTTTGTCTGAGGGATGCAGAGCTCTTCAGACATCATACAGATCGTATTGACTGAATAACTTCTGAAATGCCATTGAAAGGGGGTGTGCTGATCTTTCAACTGAAGAAATGTTTGGACCTAGTCTGTCCATTGTAGGGTCCCATATTAGATTAAGGTCACCTCCTAGAATCAACTCACCCTGTTTAACTGCTGACACCGAGCTCAAGAGTTGTTTAAGGAACTTAATTTGTCTCGCATTGGGGGTGTAGCCATTTACTAAGGTAACGAATTTGTCAGTTAATTTACAGACTAATATGATAAAGCGTGCATGTAGGTCACGTTCTACGTAGATAGGTTCATATGTAAGGGAGGAATTAATGAATATCGCTACTCCTCTAGATTTGGATTTATATGACGCTTCTATAACTGGGAATTTCTTATAGGTTCGAGGGGTATCAGTCTGTGTGAGCCAGGGTGTCTCTTGTATGAACGCAACGTCTACTCTGTTATGCCGGAACATGTTCATCATAAGACTCCGTTTAGTGGGTGAATTGAGACCCTGAGAGTTAAGGGTTAAAACGTGTATTTGTGCCATTATGGGAGGGGAGGGGTAGGGAAATGGGAGAGAGGGAAAGGTGAGAAAAAAAAATCTACGAGATTAGCAGTTCAAGATATATTATGCCCCGAGGAGGGGAGGGGATGTTCAGCGGGCAAGAGCCGCTCACAAATAGAAGGGGGGGTCAATGGAGGGGTGGGAGCTGCAAATGTATTGTAGAAAGGTAACACTCGGGAGTGCACTGTAGGCTTAATCGATGAAGGGAACCAAGGACTTCGGGTATTAGTATAGGGTCAGTAAATAGGGCTTATATAACTTACAAAGTTGGGGAGGAGTATACTTGTATAACCAAGTATTTGACAGATTAAGGTGTCTAATCGCGTAGGAAGGGGGGTGCCAGGGGTAGGAGGGGAAAAGGGAGTCTCCACCTGGGGTGAAAAGGTGCAATACGCTATAGGAGGGAGGAGAGGGTGCAATAGATATTAACCTTCAGATTAGAGCTTGCTAACAGGTCTATATGAGAATTAGAGTTAATCCACAACAATCAGTAACAGCTCTATACATGACATATGTACCAAAAAGATAGTATTACATACATAAAAACATTGCATATAAGGGCAACAATGGTGAGTGTGTAGGAATATAGCGGATAAGAAAAAAACGAAAAAAAAAAACTGTGGAAGTATTGTTACCTTTGTCAGCTAACCGTCATGCGTTGGAGGTAAACTTTATACTAAGGTGGGGTAAGGATCAGTGAGGCAGGTTATACGTCTGTAACATGTATAGATTCAATGGTGTAGTGGTAATCTGAACAAGTGATCTGTAAGGCCTAAGGGTGCAGCGTAGAAGTATGATCAGGAGTTCTAATAAGGTTAGACTAATCAGCTATTTCCTGAGTTAGTGGTGGGTGAAGAATACAAGTAGCAACATAGTTATGGCTCTGTTAGGCATGAGGTTTAGTTTATAGTAATTACTGAGCACAGTTGGCATATTATAGCAGAAATCCAGGAATAGACTGTAGGTTAAATGAAGAGGTGTTGTGGCAGTCTGGGATGTGCGGCGTAGGTGGGCAATCTGGGTCTCTTACAATAAAAGGAATATACCCCATATTAAAATTATATACTTTGTCTGTGGTATGAGAGGTGGGGGGGTAGTATACCACCTATAAATCTGAGTTACCATTACTGTATAAACCAGTAACTGCGTTGAGCAGTGTATTTTACACAGTATCTATAGTTCTGTCTGTGTGATGTGAGAGTGGAAGATATTTATCCTGAAGTAAGGACTTGCCCACAGGTCTATACAGCGGTTAGCGCTAGAGCGCCAAGATCAGAAGTAAATCTATACATGACTAGTACACACATAAGAAAACAGTATGTATACATAAAACATGCACAGAACGGTAACGTAGTAAAGAGCCTAAAAATAAATAAGGCCAGTTGTAACATTGCCCTCTATACTAGCTAATCTGCTGTGTGTAGAACTGTAACTTCACTAAGGGTTGAGATTAAGGAGGGTGAGAAAGGCTGCACATCTCATGTGTGCACGTATTATGGCACAGTAGTAGGTGGTATAATTAATCAGTAAGGTCTGAGGGTATATAACTTAAGCGAGGTTCGGGCTTCTAAAAGGGCTCGACTTATAGGTCATTTCCTGTGCTAGTGGTGGGGGGAGGGAGGTGGCAATACAGCAACTTAGACTATGTGAGGTATGAGAACTAGACTATAAAGAATTCTAAGCGTAGTTTCCATATTATAGTAAATTTACAGCAGTAAACTATGGAGCACAGGATTGGGTGTTATAGTAAGACAATATGTAAAGGATATGTAAACTATGAAAACCTCTGACAATTCCCTCTAAAACTAGAGTTGTATCTCTTGTCTGTGTGAGGGGTAAAAATACAGAAGAAAAAAAAACAAAAAGGAAAAAACATAGTATTAATTTACCAATCATATAACTGAAACAACTTTATGAACCATTAACTGCAATAACCAAGTTATATTTTCCAACGTCCATAGTTCTGTCCTTGTTCTGTAGTATCAACCAGAACACTTAGGAGTCTACATCTCGGGGTGTGGGTGGACAGCAAAACTGTCTGGGTGAAATTGTGCAATTGTAAACTTAGAGTTATATGTCCTCTGGGCTACAGATTCTTTGGACTGGTAGGTGCCAGACTGGAGCTGTAGCAGAGTGTCACTGTATTGTCGGCTGTATCTTTAGGTGAGTTTGAAGGGTGAAGCAGATCCATAGAAAGTAGAAGCTTGAACCCTTGATCAGGTGTAGAGATTGAATAAGAACGGTCTTCAAATTGGAAGTATAGCTTAACTGGGAAGCCCCATCCATAATTAACGTTTTTGCGCAAGCATTGGGTGACCTGCTAGAAGGATCGTCTCTTGGAAAGAGTATGTGAGGACAGGTCTGGGTAGATTTGGATAGTTTGATAAGGCTCCTTCAGGTTTTTGTTCTGGAATAATGCTCTAAGTATTCTTTCTTTAAACGTGTAATAATGTAATCTAATGATTACATCTCTTGGGGATCCTGAAGGAGAGTTTCTCGGCCGAAGTGCCAGATGAGCTCTGTCTATATGAGCCTCTTGGTCTTGTATGGGTCCAAGGAGTTCTCTGAATAGATCCATCAGGTATTTAGTCAGATCTGGTGTTCCAACATCCTCTGGGATGCCACGAATCCTAATGTTCCCGGCGGGACCTGTCTTTCAGGTCCGCCATTTTGGACTCCAAGTCCGAAATCATGTCAGTGAAAGACTGGGTATAGGCAAGGAGGTTAGAGTGGTCTAGATGAAGGTCTTCTTGTTTCCTCTGAAGTATTTCTGTTCTCTCTCTGAGTGAGGAGATATCCCTTTTCAGTTCTGACACCGACATTTTAAGCTCTTGTTTAAGAGATGAGTGATGAGAATCCATTTTGTCCAACAGCTCTTTAATGGAGTCAATTATAGAGGAATTTACACTGACAGATCTCTCTGCTAAATGACCTGTGGCTCTATGGGACCCCTTATTGGAGGTTATCGATTTTCTGGAATCATCATCATCAGACATGTCCTGTTCATAGAGACTTTTGCTAATAAAGTGATCTGATAAGGTTCTCTTCAGAGTGTCAGTTTCTGTTTCTTCTTTTGAGAGTGTGACATGTCGGAGATAGTGGAAACACAGTGACTTCAGGTGCATTCTGAATTAATAGAATAGGTAAAATCTCGTATCTAGTGGCAGGTGGAGAAAGTGGATCTGGCACCCATTACAGACGCATCATACTATTCTGGAGGTGTGCGTCATAAATAATGTGGCAGTTAACAAGCGTGTTTCTTGGAATATAACTTGCTTGGAGGATCCCAAGTCTTTACAGACAATCTGCCTCTCTCCTGGGGAAGGTGCTCTATCTGGGCAGGTGCGGAAAAAGGAGCTTAGGATATGACACGTAGGCAAGAAGGGCCGATGGGAAAGGGAGGAGAGAGGGCAGTAGGTGCAGATGATCAAGCGCCTTGCTCTTCTGAGGATTTAGCTAGGTTTGTAAGGTAGAGCCCCAATGTTAGTCCCTGATATGACCACTTGTAACAGGGTACTTCATCTTGAATGTGTAGAAAATGTCCTACTATACATGGAGAGAGTGTGATTTAGATATAGAATATTTAGAGCCAGAGAGAAAGATATTAGGCCTCTTCTGCCATCAAGGCCTTGTTAGACAACATTTTATTAGGGTAAAAGGAGCATAGAGGTGCCGAGTGCTCCTGTGTAAAATCTGCTGGCTGGGGCAAAAGTGACCTCAAAAGTCAGTCTAAGAAGTCCTATGGACACCACTATGTGTCAGATAAGAGCCTTACAGATATGAAGCGGAGCTGGAAGTATATAGCAGTCTGCTTAATGATAATGCATCACATAAGGAATGTGTGCAGTCTGACTATTACAGAGCTTACTGAGTAAAGCCTCTTCTGCTGCGGGAATAAGTGTGGTATTCAGGCTGATGTATTGCCTGTCAGCTGCGCTAAGACAAGAGACTCCCTGCTGCGATCCGGAGGTTGTGTGTGCCTGTCCACAGTGGCGTGTGTGTAGTGTGGATGTATGGAGGTTTTCCCCTGAAGTGGCTTGCGTTGATGTGCAAGGGCCGTGGTGATCCTCCCAGGGTGTTACAGCTGATGTCAGCAACCCTCAAACAGGCACTTTATGTTCCTATGGATCCGTCTCTGATCGGATCTGTAACGCACCAGTAAGTACTTGCTCATAGTCAAAGGCTGGGATCAGGGAGGTCTGTCCAAGCACAGAGGATGATCTTCACTAACTGGCGCCAAAAGGGAGCCGGAGGGGGCACGATAGTTAGCCGATCGTTGTATCCAGAAGAGTTACAGCGCTCTTTCCCTCCGTTTTTTCTGAAGAGAGAGTTGGGATGTGGGTGATAGTGAGACTAAGACCCCAAAAAATAACTTATGAGACTTGGTTCCCGGAGCTCATTAATGGTGCGTCTGCCCTGTAGCGTGGCAAGCTCTCACCAAAATTGCAGTATATTTTTATTATTTATTTTGCCCCATTTCATGTAATTCATCTCTGAAAACTGAGTAATTTCTCATTCTTAGAACTTGAAATGCACCTTGCTCACTTATCAAAGCAAACTCTGCTACATACTGTATATGTCCATAATTGGCTTTATCTGATAAGTGCAAAACAATGTATTTTGTTCTAACATTAGTCCATAGCCAAAACTGGCAATGGTCATAAAGCTCAGATTAGCTCCTTCAAATAAGGCAAATGGTGGGGGAAGTTTGGCTATTAAAAAATAATTGCAAATTTTAATTTGTTTTAAAAATGTTAGGACTTGGCTGATATTTTATTCTATAAACTACACAACAGAAATATATTTTAATTAAATGGCGTTTACTGTCACTTTAATCTATGTGTTTCCTATTGAAATGCTACAAGGCTAGCAAACATGTAACCGTTTTTTATAAAGTACTCTAGAGTCTGTAAAGTATTGGGTGCCGCCCTGATTGATCTAGTTTCCTATTTATCGCTGTCTTTTGCTGAGATATATATATATATATATATATATATATACACACACACACACACACACACACACACACACACACACACACACACATACACACACACACCAGGCTTTTTTTTTTTTATAAGGTTTGTGGAAACAAGCTTGTGTGGAAACCCACAGCTTTGTTTGTATAGTCTATTTTATTGCCTGTTTTATATTTTATTTATAAAATATTTTACCAGGAAGGATACATTGAAATTTCTCTCGTTTTCAAGTATGTCCTGGGTCCACAAAACATTGCATTGATACAATAGGGTACAATAAAATACAAAAACAATATTAATACATAATATATGCAAAATTTAACATAGAACAGGTAGGACATATATAATCAACCATGACATTCTTTTTTGAGATATGGAGAAAGAGATTTTAGCCTTGGGGAAGGTTTGAAAGTGTGCGGGAGGTCGTTCCATAATTGTGGTGCTCTGTAGGAAAAGGAGGATCGAGCTGCTTTCTTTTTGTATTGAGGCAAGCTAAATAATGTGCTGGTACTGGATCAGAGGTTATGGGAGGTGGGAACAGCTAGGGAGAGCATTCTGCTCAGGTAGGGCGAGAGCTTCCCAGAAAAGCTCTTAAAACACAAGGCTGGAAAGATGTAGGGTGCATCTGGATTCCAGCGACAGCCAGTTTAGTTGTTTTAGCATGTCACAATGGTGGGTCCTGAAGTTGCATTGTAGCACAAAGCGGCAGAACGAGTTATACAATGTATTAAGTTTATTAAGGTGAGTTTGCGGTGCAGGTGCATATACTACATCCCCATAATCAATGATTGGCATCAGCATTTGCTGTACAATTTTTTCCTTTACTGTAGGGCTGAGGCAGGATTTGTTTCTGTACAGGGCACCTAGTTTTGGATAAAGTTTAGATGCAAGTTTTTCTATGTGGAGGCCAAAAGATAGATTGGGGGTCTAACAACATACCCAATTAATTAAAAAAGTGGACTGCGGTGAGTGTGCAATTTGATTTTGTTTTGATGAATAGATGGTAATTTTGTAGTTTGTGTAATTTAGGTACCGTTCCAAAGGTCATTGTGACAGTTTTGTCAGTGTTTAGGAAGAGTTTGTTTTTTGAGATCCACTTTTCTACCTCTGTGAGCTGGTCTTGGAGAACTGCCTCAAGCTGCGGTAGATCAGATTTGCTTGCGTACAGTTGAGAAATTGCAGACATTAGGATGATCATTTATAAATAACTAATCCTAAAGCCCGTTCACACGGGCCATTTTTTGCAGTACAGCAGTCCCACCCCTTGCGCTCTCACCCTCCCCCTCTCTTTTGCTCTCTCTCCCCCCCTCTCTTTTGAGCTCTCTCTCTCCCCCCTCTCTCTTTTGAGCTCTCTCTCTCCCCCTCTCTCTTTTGAGCTCTCTCTCTCCCCCTCTTCATTTTGAGCTCTCTCTCTCTCTTTTACGCTCTCTCTCCCCCCTCTCTTTTACGCTCTCTCTCCCCCCCTCTCTCTTTTGCCGTCTCTCTTCCCCTATCTCTTTTGCCGTCTCTCTCCCCCCTCTCTCTTTTGCCGTCTCTCTCCCCCCTCTCTCTTTTGCCGTCTCTCTCCCCCCTCTCTCTTTTGCCGTCTCTCTCCCCCCTCTCTCTTTTGCCGTCTCTCTCCCCCCTCTCTCTTTTGCCGTCTCTCTCCCCCCTCTCTCTTTTGCCGTCTCTCTCCCCTCTCTCTCTTTTGCCGTCTCTCTCCCCTCTCTCTCTTTTGCCGTCTCTCTCTCTATCCCCCCCTCTTCTGCTCTCTCTATTCACCCTCTTCTGTCCTCTCTCCCCCTCTCTTTTGAGCTTTCTCTCTACCTTCCCCTCTCTTTCCTCCCCCCCTCTCTATCACTCTCCCTTATATTGTGCGACCGCACCCTTCACGGAAATTCCCGCCGGCCACGCACCCTTCATGCCCGGCCACGCCCCCGCCCACTTCTGCAGATCAGCTAGGGACTCAAAGGCCAGGTGCGTTTGTCCTCGTGCTGTCTCTACTGCGCATGACAGCTTCGGACAAACACACTGGGCCTTTTATTATATAGAATGTGAATAGTAGGGGACAGAGAATGGAACCTTGGGGAACACCACAGGTGACTGGTAGACAGAGGGTGTCGCTGTCAGAAATGGAGACATATTGTGATCGATCCAATACATATGATCGAAACCAGGTTAGCGGACAATCACCAATACCTGAGTTTTTTAGTTTGAGCAGTAGAATGTCGTGGCCTACTGTGTCAAAGACCTTTACAAAATCAAGGAAAATAGCTCCAGTTAGGTCTCCTTGTTCCATGCCAGTTTGGGTGTCATTGCAAACTTTTAGGAGGGCAGTTGTAGTTGAGTGATTCAGGCAAAAACCTGATTGATCAGGGGTCAGATAGTTAGATTGTTGGTAATACTCACATAGTTGCGTATGGACGCATTTTTCTAATATTTTTGACAATACTGGGAGCAATGATATTGGACGATCATTAGAAACCAAGGTTATCTCACCAATTTTATGGATAGGTACTACTCTTGCAGTCTTCCAAAGTTTGGGTATGTATCCAGACACCAAGGATTCGTTACTTAGGGTTGTGAGAGGTTTAGCAATTGCCGGCGCACAGAGCTTCAAAAGCACTGTAGGGATTTGACCAGGTCCAGACTGGTTTTTCAATTTTAGATTAAGGTGTTTCTTAATGACATTGATGGGTACAGGTCTAAAATTGAACTTCTTTGCGGATTTAGTGGGGCCTGATCCACATTTGTAGTTTCAGGATGTGTGTCATTTATTAGTTTGTCAATCAGGGTGGTGGAGCATCCGACAAAATAATTGTTAAAGGCATTTGCTACTTCTAAGGGAAGTTGCAGGGTTTGGTTGTCCACTTTGACAGTGGAGGGTTGGGAGTTTATAAGTTTTTTTTTTTATGACTTTCCAAAACTTTCTAGGGTTTGATATGTTATTGATCAGATTTTCACAGAAATATTGGGCCTTGGCCAATTTTGTCTGTTTAGTGCATATATTTCGCCATTGTCTATATACACAGTGATCACTCACAGAGCCAGTATACTTGAACTTTGACCACAATGAATCCCAAAACTAGTACATTAGAATGAGGCCAGCTGTGATCCAATTCATATGTGCTCCTTTTACTCTCACCTTATGCAGCGGGGCATGCAAATTCCAAACTTGTAGGAGTTCAGACTGAAAGAATTCAACTGCAGAGTCTATATCTGGGATTAAGTTTAATCTGTGCCAGGGTAGGTTCTTGATGTCATTTAGAAATGATTGAAGATTACATTTTTTGAAGGACCTGGTGATTTTAACCTTGGGAGAGGTTTTAGTTGCCTTTATTTTGCGCACACAGTACACTAAGCAGTGGTCACTGAAACTGTTAGGGAGGACACCTGCCTCCTGGATTTGGTCAGAAGTGGACAGAATCCAATCGAAAAGGGTGTGGTTTTGGCTTTTAATGTTTATGCGAGTTGGGGAGGAGATTAATTGCTTTAGCTGCAAAGTCTTAAACAGCGAGCATTATTTTTAGGATTCAGTCAATCAATATTAAAATCTCCAAAGATCAAAATTTCACTTTTTCAGGTTTTGAGCTATGGCTTCACTAAGGAGATGGGCTATGTCAGAAAGGGAATGCACAGGGGAGCTAGGTGGGCGGTAGATTCCTGCAACAATGATTGATTTACTGCAAGGGATCTCAATTGTGCAAGAAAGGAAATCAAAGGTTGCAAGAGAGCTACATTTTTGTAAGGGGGTGTAGTTTATGGAATTGTCAACATAAATTACAATGCCGCCTCCTCTTTTTGCTCTGTCCTTTCTATGGCATGAATACCCATGTATTGCAATGGCAGATTCAGGTATGTTTGCGGTTAGCTACGATTTAGAGATCACAATTATTTTGGGCTTGTAATGTGAACACCATGATTGCAGTGCATCGATTTTTGGTAGCAAGCTGCGGATATTACAGTGCACAAAAGGAGAGGCGTTTTTAGCTTGAAGGCTAGGAATGGAATTTGTTGGGGGACCAGGGTTAGACTCTACATCATTTGCAAGGGCAAGTAAAATAAGAAATAGGAATTTGGACATATATTTTGTTTGGCCATATAGTGAATGGGATACTTTATAATATTGTGAGGTGGGGGTAGGAGGGTTATTTTTTTATAATTCTCCACCAGCACTCAGCAGATAAGTTACAGCAACAGAGCAGGTCATGGTGTATGATAATTTGTTTTCCAGTTTGAGGTGTGTGCTTATGGCGGTAATGATGTGAACAAAACTGGAGTGAGAAAAGGGTTATCATGATTAACAGTATGGTCATATTTTGATTCATGTTAGTGGTTTGATGTGTGTAGATGAAAATAAAAACACAAATAGTAAAAAATAAAAAAATAAAAGTATATAATATTGATGTGTGATATATAGCTATTTGTAGGGAGAGAGATGGTATGTATTCTATAGGGTTAAGTGAATGGAAGGATGTGCTGATCAGTGTTTGCACCTGCCATTTAAGGAGAATGAAAGTTATATGTATATCTGTCTAGAGCTGCAAAAACTAATCAATAGTAATCGATTATGAAACTAGTTGTCAACGAATCTCATAATCGATTAGTTGGTTTGCAATTAGTTGTTCTATGCACGGCCCCAGCTTCACTCCAATGAGCTCTTGCACATGTTATTGCGTTTTATGGTTATGCCCTTAGTCTAAAGGACATCTACAGATGTTTATTTTTTTACTTTTTTAGGACAGTAGAAGTTTACAACTACTCCTGGCTTATATTCAACCTAGAAATAGGAGTCATCATTTGGATTGTTTATATTAAAACAGGAACTATACTTTACATGCTATAGTGCTGAGCTTGTTATTTACACCTAGCCCTAGATTGATGGGAGTTATTTGAATTGATGTGCACTATTATCTGTTTGCACAATTATTAGCGGATTGCTTGCTATTACTGATTATATGTACTGTATAGATAAATGTGTAAGACTTTGTCCTGTTATTGATGTATAGTCCTTAGCACTTTTGATTTTTCTAGTTTTTTTAATATGTACCGAATTCAACCTCTATAAAGTAGATATCTGTTTTAAGAGCGGACTAGATATATTTTCTCTAACCTTATAGCTGGTTATTTACCATTGAATATAGATATTCAAGATATTTTTATGTTAGAATGGAGTATAGGCTTACTTCATTAAGAGGCCCCTTGCATTGGTGGAGAACTACCAAAGATAAAATATCCCACCTTGGTGAATATGGCAAAACCCTACTTATGCATCTCAGGCACCTCAACACAATCTGAGCGACTCTTCACTGCTGCAGGGAAAATTACTCTTGCAAAAAGAGAGCCAGCCTCAGCCAGGAGCATGTGGTCATGACATTTTTGCATTTGAATGCAATGTTTTTTAAAGACTGAACAGAATATTATTAACAGTGATAGTCTACCTACCTCTTTCTAGTTCTACCTCTTCTGAATTTTTTTATTATTATAAAAATTTGTTCTGCTGCATGTTAAAAAAATTGGACAAACAGTTGTGTTAATGTAACATTTTAGTCTGAAGTGTATGTGTGTTACACTCAGTATGTGGATTTAATTTAAAATATAGGAAGAAAAAAAAATTCCCCCCAAAGAATAAAAAAAAATAAAAAAAAAATTGACCAATTAATCGATTATGAAAATAATTAATTATTAGTTGCAGTCCTTTATCTGTCCCTAATGGTTTGCAGAAGGATAGTTAGATAAGGCAAAAACTTAGCAATGGTAAAGTTAAAGGGACAGTCAAGTCCCAAAAAAAAAAAATTTTTTTTCATGTTTCAAATAGGGCATGTAATTTTAAACAACTTTCCAATTTACTTTTTTCATCAATTTTGCTTTGTTCTCTTGGTATTCTTAGTTGAAAGCAAAACCTAGGAGGACTCATAATAATTTCTAAGCCCTTAAAAAGCTGCCTCTCTTATCACATGCTTTTTTATTTGCTTTTCACAACAGGGCCTCCATTATATATAGAGCGTCGCCCGCAAAAGCCGGTGAAGCCAGATTTTACGCGATTTTGGTGTTACATATACGGCGTAGCATACAAGTTACGCCCGTATATTTCACCCATCGATCGCAATTTTTACTCCCATAGGCTAACATGGGACCGCGTCGTAAATTTATTTTTGCAGGCATTTTCGGGAGTTACGGTGCTCCCATACTCAGCGCAAGGCCTTACATGGCAAAAATGGAGAAATCTTACTCCATTTTTACCTGGTCATAAAAGGCAGCCGTAGCAGGCATTGCGCTGAGTATGGGAGCACTGTAACTCCCGAAAATGCCTGCAAAAATAAACTAACACCTAACGCATGCGCAATGTCGATCTACCTGTCAACCACAACCCCCCACTGCAATAACTAATAAACTCTATTAATCCCTAAACCGCCATAGCCCACATAGCCTATTAAATGTATTAACCCCTAATCTGCCGCCGCCAACGTCGCCGCCACTATAATAAAGTTATTAACCCCTAAACCTAAGTCTAACCCTAACACCCCCCTAACTTAAATATTATTTAAATAAATCTAAATAATATTACTATTTTTAACTAAATTATTCCTATTTAAAACTAAATACTTACCTATAAAACAAACCCTAAGATAGCTACAATATAATTAATAATTACATTGTAGCTATTTTAGGATTTGTTTTTATTTTACAGGCAACTTTGTATTTATTTTAACTAGGTACAATAGCTATTAAATAGTTATTTACTATTTAATAGCTACCTAGTTAAAATAACTACAAATTTACCTGTAAAATAAATCCTAACCTAAGTTACAATTACACCTAACACTACACTATCATTAAATAAAATTAAATTAATTAACTACAATTACCTAAAATTAAATACAATTAAATAAACTATAGTACAAAAAAAACAACAACAACAAAAAACACTAAATTACAGGGAAAAAAAAATATTACAAGAAGTTTAAACTAATTACACCTGATCTAGGCCCCCTAATAAAATAAAAAAGCCCCCCAAAATAATAAAATTCCCTACCCTATACTAAATTACAAATAGCCCTTAAAAGGGCTTTTTGCGGGGCATTGCCCCAAAGTAATCAGCTCTTTTACCTGTAAAAAAGAATACAACCCTCCCCCAACATTAAAACCCACCACCCACACACCCAACCTTACTCTAAAACCCACCCAATCCCCCCTTAAAAAAACTAACACTAACCCCTTGAAGACCACCCTACCTTGAGCCATCTTCACCCAGCCGGGCAGAAGTCTTCATCCGATCCGGGCAGAAGTCTTCAACCAAGCGGCATCTTCTATCTTCTTCCATCCGACGAGGAGCGGCTTCATCTTGAAGACATCCGACGCAGAGCATCCTTCTTGGCCGATGACTAACCGACGAATGAAGGTTCCTTTAAATAACGTCATCCAAGATGGCGTCCCTTCAATTCCGATTGGCTGATAGAATCAGCCAATTGTGGTTATCTATTTGTCACCACACCAATCGGAATTAAGATAGGAAAAATCCTATTGGCTGATGCCAATAGGATTGATCTTGCATTCTATTGGCTGATTGGAAATTATTCATTATATTGTAGCTAACTTAGGGTTTATTTTATAGGTAAGGATTTAGTTTTAAATAGGAATAATTTAGTTAATAATAGTAAATGTATTTAGATTTATTTAAATAATATTGAAGTTAGGGGGGTGTTAGGGTTAGACTTAGGTTTAGGGGTTAATAACTTTATTATAGTGGCAGCGATGTTGGCGGCGGCAGATTAGGGGTTAATACATTTAACAGGCTATGTGGGCTATGGCGGTTTAGGGGTTAATAATTTAGTTATTACTTGCGGTGTGGGTTTGATGGCGGATATAGGGGTTATACATATTGCGTTGTGGGGGGTTGTCAGTCTAGGGTTTAATACATTTAATATTAGTAATGAGAGGGGGGGGGATTGCGGATATACGGGTTTTTACGTGTCTGGCTTATTTTTGGGAGAAGTGTTAGACTTTTACGGGAGATTTGTTATTTTCTTAACTTTTCTTAGGTGCCGGCAGATTCTAAAGTGCCGTAAGTCACTGGCGACTCTAGAAATTTGTGTTTACGCTTATTTCTGGACATCGCTAGTTTATCCGACTTACGCCACTTAGGAAATTCCGGCACCATATATGTAATACCCCGATGTGCGAGGTGAAATTACGGGCGGCGCAGGTTTCCACGCTTGCGCCGAAACCTGCGCCATATATTTGATCGCACCCCAGGGGAGAGCTAGTTCATGTAAACCATATAGATAACATTGTGATCACGCCCATGAATTGTAGCAGACACTGCACTAATTGGCTAAAATGAAAGTCAATAGATAATAAATAAAATGTCATGTGATCAGGGGGCTGTCAGAAGATGCTTAGATACAAGGTAATCACAGAGGTAAAAAGTATATCAATATAACAGTGTTGGTTATGCAAAAACGGGGAATGGGTAATAAAGAGATTATCCATCTTTTAAAACAACAAAAATTCTGGTGTTGACTGTCCCTTACTTACACTTTCTAGTAAGCCTATCTGTATTACAGCTTAGTCACTAAGTTTTTTCATCCTCAATATTCAAATTAGTAAGAGATCTCAAGGTTTTAAAAAAAATCTCTTACCGTCCCTCACTCCTTCCATCTCCCATTTCCTGGTCCGATATTGCCTTAGAATAGAGAGTGGTCCAACCCGCTCCCTACGTCACAACTCAAAGCTTGCTCCAGTGAATTCACTTTTGCATATGCGCGGAGAGTCAGATGTTTATTATAAAAAATGATTGTTTATATGTTTTAGAGATGAAAATTACAAATTACTTCGCAATTGCTGTATTCAATATAGAATGATGCACTTGTCCGTAGCATTTTGCAGATGGATATTACGTATTAAGGGATTTCCCTATTGAGAGTAACACGTATGCATTAAAACGGGAGCGCGCATGGTGTTGAAGGCGATGAAAAAGAAAATCATGCATGCGCTATTGACTCAGTGGGTGGATGAATGGGAGTCACGGTTGCTTAACGGTCTAATTTTCAACTGGATGAAGAAATAAAAACCAGAAAAAAAAAAAAAACGTGACCGGAGTGTAGAATAAAAAAACAAACAAAAAAAAACCAAAAAAAAAAAAAAACCACCACACACAAACACACATATATACACACACACTTTTAAAAGCTTATAACTTTGTTTAGAGAATACAATTTAAAAAACAATGAATTAAAGTTATATTGATTTTAATAGATAAGTATAATATGTGATTGATAACAATGTAACTTTACCATCACTTTAAGTTCAAACATGGTGGCACCCATTACTTTACAGTAACTTATTGGAATTTAGAAAAACCGACAACTTTCAGAGTTAAAAGGACACAAAACCCAAATGTTTTCTCTCACGATTCAGATAGAGCAGGCAATTTTAAGCAACTTTCTAATTTACTCCTATTATAATTTTTTCTTCGTTCTCTTGCTATCTTTATTTGAAAAAAGTAAGAATGTAAGCATAGGGGACAGCCCATTTTTGTTTCAGCACCTGCTTATTGGTGGCTACATTTAGAGCTACTAAGCTTACATTCTTGCTTTTTCAAATAAAGATACCAAGAGAATGGGAAAAAAAATTGATAATAGAAGTGAATTAGAAAGTTGCATGCTCTATCTGAATCATGAAAGTTTTTTTTACTTTTATTTATTTATCATGATTTTTCAAACATAAAACATACTCATAGAAAAAAAAAAAAATACCAAAAAAGAAATCATGCATAGAGAATACAAAAATACAAATTGTGGAGTCGCAGCTCCCATAATGTCAATATTTATAAGGGCAACACAGTTCCTACTCCATACATAACTAAATATAAGTGATTCTACTGCGAAAATTAAAATCGTATATTTATATCACTAATATTACTCTAAATGACATAATGGTATATTTTTTCCTTACTCTTTGTTTATATTTAAACAGATATCAACCATTATATAACCTATTATTCTAAATTCTCTAAGAAAAAATAAAAATTTAAAAGTGGAACCCCCCATCCGGCACAACCTATATCTATATCTGAGATCCATTCTGGCGGGAAATGATTTAATAAAACTAATTCTGCAAAGGAGTCTGAACTCAAATATAGAGACAGAATTTGTTTCTGAATGGCACAAGAATAAGATTTAATTATTGGTAACCAGCCATTTAAAAATTTCTTTATTTTCTTTTCCGAAGCTGTCTGTAAGTGATAAGATTCAAAAATTATCTGGCCCTGAATTTTCTTAAGTATCATAGGGAAAAAAAAAAAAAAAAAAAAGGAAGGAGCCTTACGAGCTTTCCAGTTTTTAAATATCAAATGTCGTACAGTCAAAATAATAGTATTAACAATATTGGCATATAAAGTTGAGCTTAAATTTTGCGTGTATAAAAAAAGATAGATTCTAGCGAAAATCTAATCGATAAATTAAATAAATTGAAACCCAGAATCCAACTTTTTGCCAGAGTTGAGCAACCTTAGGACAGTACCACATCATGACACAAATCTGCAACGAGGACATTCTGGGGCCGTGGCTGGGAACATTTTATACATTCTATAAAGAGAGATATAATAATTAAGTAATTTAAAATGGGACTCTCTCCATGACATGGAAATTATACAATAATTAAGGGCCGAAAAACTAGCTTTAATTTTATCCATGTCCATCGGGAAAAATATATATCCATCTATTGATTAATTTATTTATAGAAAGGGCACCCTGTTTAGCCAACATGATATCATATATTAACGAGATAGAGGCATCGCCCATTATAAATCTCGTGCAACATAACTCAATATCAGACCAAGCTGGAGATAAAGGAACAGGGAAATTCATGCTGTTTACAAAATGACGCAATTGCAGGTAGGCAAAAAAAGTCTTAGTGGAAATGCCGTATTGTCTGACTAAATTTTGAAAATGAAGCATCTATCCATTCCCTGACAATATTTGTAGTACATTAATAATGTTATTTTCCTTCCATGATCTAAAAGCTTTATTATATATGCCTGGTGTAAATTGAGGATTCCCTATAATCGGAAGAAAATTTGATAACCTTGGATCTATTTCTAAAAGCATACAGCATTTCTGCCAAGCCAGGATTATATTCTTAAATGTTATCAAACAATGAATATTGGAGGGTAATGAATTACTAGGACAATGTAAGATTGCCTTTAAAGAAAATGGTTTGCAAAATAAACTTTCAATATCATAAGAAGAAAATATATTGGACTCTGTAATCCAATCTAGAGCTATTTTACTCATAGCTGCTAGATTATACAATTTAAAATTGGGTAGAGCTAGTCCCACTATCTCTTTCTCTAGCATCATTCTATCTAAAGAAATCCGAGGTTTTTTGCCACCTGCGATAAACCTAGACAACCACGAATTGAGTTTAACTCTTTATTAGGAATACATACAGGAACATTTTGCAGAGGATAAAGAAGACGTGGAAAAATAATTGTTTTTATAAGATTAACCCGAGCCGTTGTTGAGAGAGGAAGAGCCCATAATACCAAATCGGATTTTATCCTATCTAATAATGGGAGGAAATTTAAACTATACCATTTTTTAGGGTTTATATGAATTGCTATACCTAAATACTTAACTTCTACTACACTAAATGGGTGTTTTTGTAGAATACCAGGCGATTTTTTTATCCAGAGCAATTCACTTTTTTGATAGTTAACCCTATATTCAGAAAACTTACTAAACTCTTGAAGGCAATTCAAAATCAGAGGAATAGATTGCTTTGTATTGTTCAAGAACAGCAATAGGTCATCAGCATAAAGTAACAATTTTAATGTCTGAGAACCTAATACAATACCCGTCATCTTCTCTCTTAATTCAATGGCTAGTGGTTCAAGTGCAATATTAAATAGGAGAGGTGATAAAGGGCACCCTTGCCGTGTTCCTCGCTTCAAAGTGATTTTGTCAGAAAGAAGGTTGTTAATCAAGAAGTAAGATATTGGGGAGCTATATAGCTTCTGAACAAATTGTAAAAATTGATCTTTAAATCCAAACCTAATTAAGGCATTAAAAAGGTACTCCCATACGATGGAATCAAAAGCCTTTTCGGCATCTAACGTGAGAATTGCTATATCCTGTTTCTTATCCTTATCAATTTTTTCCAAATTCCAAAAATAGTCTATACAGGTAAACACACTCCGTATATGTTTAGTGGAGTTTCTAGATAACATAAAACCCACTTGATCCCTATGGATAATGTTCTCCAGCGGAACAGCAAACCTTTTTGAAATAATAGATGTCAAAAGCTTATAAAATCGGTATTTAATACCGAAATGGGTCTATACGAGGCCCGATCTTCTGGATTTTTTCCCTTTTTCAAAATTAATGAAATATTTGCTGCAGAAAAACACAATTTATGCTTACCTGATAAATTTATTTCTCTTGTGGTGTATCCAGTCCACGGATCATCCATTACTTGTGGGATATTCTCATTCCCAACAGGAAGTTGCAAGAGGACACCCACAGCAGAGCTGTAATATAGCTCCTCCCCTAACTGTCATAGCCAGTCATTCGACCGAAAACAAGCCGAGAAAGGAGGAACCATAGGGTGCAGTGGTTACTGTAGTTTAAATTTAAAAATTACCTGCCTTAAAATGACAGGGCGGGCCGTGGACTGGATACACCACAAGAGAAATAAATTTATCAGGTAAGCATAAATTGTGTTTTCTCTTGTAAGGTGTATCCAGTCCACGGATCATCCATTACTTGTGGGATACCAATACCAAAGCTAAAGTACACGGATGAAGGGAGGGACAAGGCAGGTACTTAAATGGAAGGAACCACTGCCTGTAAAACCTGTCTCCCAAATATAGCCTCCGAAGAAGCAAAAGTATCAAATTTGTAAAATTTTGAAAAAGTATGAAGCGAAGACCAAGTCGCCGCCTTGCAAATCTGTTCAACAGAAGCCTCATTTTTAAAGGCCCAAGTGGAAAGCCACAGCTCTAGTGGAATGAGCTGTAATCCTTTCAGGAGGCTGCTGTCCAGCAGTCTCATAGGCTAAGCGGATTATGCTTCTTAGCCAAAAAGAAAGAGAGGTTGCCGAAGCCTTTTGACCTCTCCTCTGTCCAGAGTAGACAACAAACAAAGCAGATGTTTGACGAAAATCTTTAGTAGCTTGTAAGTAAAACTTTAAAGCACGGACCACGTCCAGATTGTGTAATAGACGTTCCTTCTTCGAAGAAGGATTAGGACACAAGGATGGAACAACAATCTCTTGATTGATATTCTTGTTAGATACCACCTTAGGTAAGAACCCAGGTTTGGTACGCAGGACTACCTTATCCGTATGAAAAATCAGATAAGGAGAATCACATTATAAGGCAGATAGCTCAGAGACTCTACGAGCCGAGGAAATAGCTACCAAAAACAGAAATTTCCAAGATAAAAGTTTGATATCTATGGAATGAAGAGGTTCAAACGTAACTCCTTGAAGAACCTTAAGAACCAAATTTAAGCTCCATGGTGGAGCAACAGGTTTAAACACAGGCTTGATTCTAACTAAAGCCTGACAAAATGCCTGAACGTCTGGAACATCTGCCAGACGCTTGTGCAAAAGAATAGACAGAGCAGAAATCTGTCCCTTTAAGGAACTAGCTGACAATCCTTTTTCCAAACCTTCTTGGAGAAAAGATAATATCCTGGGAATCCTGACCTTACTCCATGAGTAACCCTTGGATTCACACCAATAAAGATATTTACGCCATATCCTATGTTAAATTTTCCTGGTGACAGGCTTTCGTGCCTGTATTAAGGTATCAATAACTGACTCGGAGAAACCACGCTTTGATAAAATCAAGCGTTCAATCTCCAGGCAGTCAGCCTCAGAGAAATTAGATTTGGATGGTTGAAAGGACCCTGAAGTAGAAGGTCCTGTCTCAGAGGCAGAGACCATGGTGGAAAGGATGACATGTCCACTAGATCTGCATACCAGGTCCTGCGTGGCCACGCAGGTGCTATCAGAATCACCGATGCTCTCTCCTGCTTGATCTTGGCAATCAGTCGAGGGAGCAGAGGAAACGGTGGAAACACATAAGCCAGGTTGAAAGACCAGGGCGCTGCTAGAGCATCTATCAGTGTCGCCTTGGGATCCCTGGACCTGGATCCGTAACACGGAAGCTTGGCGTTCTGGCGAGATGCCATGAGATCCAGTTCTGGTTTGCCCCAACGATGAATCAGTTGTGCAAAAACCTCCGGATGGAGTTCCCACTCTCCCGGATGAAAAGTCTGACGACTTAGAAAATCCGCCTCCCAGTTCTCTACACCTGGGATATGGATAGCTGATAGGTGGCAAGAGTGAATCTCTGCCCAGCGAATTATTTTTGAAACTTCTAACATCGCTAGGGAACTTCTTGTTCCCCCTTGATGGTTGATGTAAGCTACAGTCGTGATGTTGTTCGACTGAAATCTGATGTACCTCAGAGTTGCTAACTGAGGCCAAGCCTGAAGAGCATTGAATATCGCTCTTAGTTCCAGAATATTTATTGGAAGGAGAGACTCCTCCTGAGTCCACGATCCCTGAGCCTTCAGGGAATTCCAGACTGCACCCCAACCTAGAAGGCTGGCATCTGTTGTTACAATTGTCCAATCTGGCCTGCGAAAGGTCATACCTTTGGACAGATGGACCCGAGATAGCTACCAGAGAAGAGAATCCCTGGTCTCTTGGTCCAGATTCAGTTGAGGGGACAAATCTGTGTAATCCCCGTTCCACTGACTGAACATGCATAGTTGCAGCGGTCTGAGATGTAAGCGTGCAAACGGCACTATGTCCATTGCCGCTACCATTAAGCCGATTACTTCCATACACTGAGCCACCGAAGGGCGCGGAATGGAATGAAGAACCCAGCAGGAATTTAGAAGCTTTGATAACCTGGACTCCGTCAGGTAAATTTTCATTTCTACAGAATCTATCAGAGTCCCTAGAAAGGAAACTCTTGTGAGTGGGGATAGAGAACTCTTTTCCTCGTTCACTTTCCACCCATGCGACCTCAGAAATGCCAGTACTACGTCCATATGAGACTTGGCAATTTGGAAGTTTGACGCCTGTAGCAGGATGTCGTCTAAATAAGGGGCTACTGCTATGCCCCGCGGCCTTAGGGCCGCCAGAAGCGACCCTAGAACCTTTGTAAAGATTCTTGGGGCTGTAGCTAATCCAAAAGGGAAGAGCTACAAACTGGTAATGCCTGTCTAGAAAGGCAAACCTGAGAAACCGATGATGATCTTTGTGTATCGGAATGTGAAGATAAGCATCCTTTAGATCCACTGTAGTCATATATTGACCCTCCTGGATCATTGGTAGGATGGTACGAATAGTTTCCATCTTGAATGATGGAACTTTGAGGAATTTGTTTAAGATCTTTAGATCCAAAATTTGTCTGAAGGTTCCCTCTTTTTTGGGAACCACAGACAGATTTGAGTAAAAACCCTGTCCCTGTTCCTCCTTTGGAACTGGATGGATCACTCCCATAACTAGGAGGTCTCGTACACAGTGTAAGAATGCCTCTCTCTTTATCTGGTTTGCAGATAATTGTGAAAGGTGAAATCTCCCTTTTTGGGGGGAAGCTTTGAATTCCAGGAGATATCCCTGGGATATAATTTCCAACGCCCAGGGATCCTGAACATCTCTTGCCCACGCCTGGGCGAAGAGTGAAAGTCTGCCCCCTACTAGAGCCGTTACCGGATAGGGGGCCGTTCCTTCATGCTGTCTTAGAGGCAGCAGCAGGCTTTTTGGCCTGCTTACTTTTTTTCCAGGTCTGGATTGGTCTCCAGACCGTCTTGGATTGAGCAAAAGTTCCCTCTTGTTTAGCATTAGAGGAAGTTGATGCCGCACCTGCCTTGAAGTTTCGAAAGGCACGAAAATTAGACTGTTTGGCCCTAGATTTGGACCTGTCCTGAGGAAGGGCATGACCTTTTCCTCCAGTGATATCAGCAATAATCTCCTTCAAACCAGGCCCGAATAGGGTCTGCCCCTTGAAGGGAATGTTAAGTAGCTTAGATTTTCAAGTCACGTCAGCTGACCATGATCTAAGCCATAGCGCTCTGCGCGCCTGTATAGCAAAACCAGAATTCTTAGCCGTTAGTTTAGTCAAATGAACAATGGCATCAGAATAAAAGAATTGGCTAGCTTAAGTGCTCTAAGTTTGCCAAGTATGTCATCCAATGGAGTCGCTACCTGTAAAGCCTCTTCCAGAGACTCAAACCAGTACGCAGCAGCAGCAGTGACAGGGGCAATGCATGCAAGGGGCTGTAGGATAAAACCTTGTTGAATAAATATTTTCTTAAGGTAACCTCTAATTTTTTATCCATTGGATCTATAAAAAAAAAAAAAAGCACAACTGTCTTCGACAGGGATAGTAGTACGCTTTACTAGAGTAGAAACTGCTCCCTCCACCTTAGGGACTGTCTGCCATAAGTCCCGTGTTGTGGCATCTATTGGAAACATTTTTCTAAAAATAGGAGGGGAAGAGAACGGCACACCTGGTCTATCCCATTCCTTATTAATAATTTCTGTAAACCTTTTAGGTATTTGGAAAAACATCAGTACACACCGGCACTGCAAAGTATTTATCCAGTCTACACAATTTCTCTGGCACTGCAATGGTATCACAGTCATTCAGAGCAGCTAAAACCTCCCTAAGCAACACGCGGAGGTGTTCAAGCTTAAATTTAAATGTAGAAATATTAGAATCAGGTATCTTTCCTGAGTCATTAACATCACCCACTGACTGAAGCTCTCTTTCCTCAGCTTCTGCATATTGTGAGGCAGTATCAGACATGGTTCTTAAAGCGTCAGTATGCTCTGCATTTTGTCTCACCCCAGAGCTATCTCGCTTACCTCTAAGTTCAGGTAGTCTGGCTAATACCGCTGACAGTGTATTATCCATGACTGCCGCCATGTCTTGTAAAGTAAACGCTATGGGCGCCCTAGATGTACTTGGCGCCATTTGAGCGTGAGTCCCTTAAGCGGGAGTCAAAGGGTCTGACACGTGGGGAAAGTTAGTCGTCATAACTTTCCCCTCGTCAGATTCCTCTGGTGATAAAAAATTTTAAAGACAGAAAATGATCTTTATTGCATAAAATGAAATCAGTACATTTGGTACACATTCTAAGAGGGGGTTCCACCATGGCTTTTAAACATAATAAACAAGGAGTTTCTTCTATGTCAGACATGTTTATACAGACTAGCAATGAGACTAGCAAGCTTGGAAAACACTTTAAATCAAGTTAACAAGCAAATATAAAAAAAGGGTACTGTGCCTTTAAGAGAAACAAATTTTGTCAGAATTTGAAAAACAGTGAAAAAATGCAGTAAATCAAACGAAATTTTTACAGTGTGTATAATAGGCTAACAGAGCATTGCACCCACTTGCAAATGGATGATTAACCTCTTAGTTCAAAAAACGGATCAAAAAAATGAAATAGACGTTTTTTTAACAGTCACAACCAACTGCCACAGCAAGCTGTGGCCCTACCTTCCCCAATAAACGACTTTGGAAAGCCTTTGGGCCCTTTAGAGATGTCCTATAGCATTCAGAGGGCCTTTGAGGGAAGCTGGATGTCACAGTTTGTAATTTTAACTGCACCAACTGTAACTTTTATACTACAACAGTGGAAAGCCTCGGGAAACTGTTTCTAGTTTAAATTTAAGCCAGCCATGTGGAAAAAACTAGGCCCCAATAAAGTTTTATCACCAAAGCATATATACAAACGATTAAACATGCCAGCAAACGTTTTATATTGCAATATCATAAGGGTATTACCCCTGGGAGTAAGCATGATACCAGTCGTTATTAAATCACTGTATTCAGGCTTAACTTACATTAATCCGGTATCAGCAGCATTTTCTAGTGTTTTCCCTCTCTAGAAAAAATTATAACTGCACATACCTGATAGCAGAATAAACTGCACGCCATTCTCTCGCTGAAGTTACCTCATCTGTGTAATCCCCTCAGACATATGTGAGAACAGCAATGGATCTTAGTTACAACCTGCTAAGATAATAGAAACCTCAGGCAGATTCTTCTTCTATTTACTGCCTGAGATAAAATAGCACAACTCCGGTACTATTTAAAAATAACAAACTTTTGATTGAAGAAAATAAACTAGCTATATTTAACCACTCTCTCCTACAACGTCCTAGCTTGTTGAGAGTTGCAAGAGAATGACTGGCTATGACAGTTAGGGGAGGATCTATATTACAGCTCTGCTGTGGGTGTCCTCTTGCAACTTCCTGTTGGGAATGAGAATATCCCACAAGTAATGGATGATCCGTGGACTGGATACACCTTACAAGAGAAAATATGTGGATATAGGGCCTTTAGAAGAAAAATAGAAATTAAATAGTTTACATCGTGGAATTTGTAGCTCTTGTATTAGTATCTTATAAAATTCTGCCGGGATACCATCCGGCCCTGCTGCTTTATCGAGTTTGAGGTGTTCTATTGCTGTACAGATTTCTTCCTCCGTAATTGGAGAATTTAAAGTTGAACAGTCTTCCTCACAAATCTGAGGTGTCTGTATATTCTGCCAAAAATTCTCCTGGTTATCATGGTTGCTAACTATATCGCTATACAATGATTGAAGAAAAAAAAAAAAAAAAAAAAACTTCGCTAATCTGTTCGGTCTCTGTATCTATTATCACCTATTTGAATAGCTGAGATATAATTTCTTTTTTTCCTATTTTTTGTAATTCTAGAAAGATGCTTCGCCGAACAACCATGAAATCCCCTAAAGTGGATATTAATTTTTATTTCCTGTTCTAAAGATTTTTGTTTAAAAAAAATCTCGTTCCTTTCTAGCTTCCTTATATGCATTCCAATTAAAACTTGATTGTTCAATCAGAAATTTTCTATAGGTATTTCTCACCTGATTAGTATATTGGACTTCTGCCGCATATTTTTTTTGTTCAGAATATTCATATAAGCCTTTATTTCGCCCTTAGTACCGCCTTCGCAGTTTCCCAGAAAATCTCAATTTTATTGAAATATTCAATATTGATGTTTGTAAAATCTTTCCATCTCTGTTTTAACCAGAGTGAAAATTTAACATTATGGAGCAGAAATCGTGGAAAAAAGAATCTAGGTATTCTGTTCTTGATTCTATATATAAATAAGAAAGTAAGAGAAATCACCGCATGATCCGATATTGAGATATCACTAATGGCTGTAGACAGTTTTTGGATAGATAAAGATTCTGATATTAGAAATAAATCAATTCTGGAAAACGTTTTAAAAGATTTAGATTCGCAAGTAAAAACCTGCAAATCAGGATTTCTGAGTCTCCAAATATCAGTCAATTTAAGTTTATAACACATCTTTTTAAAAATTTTGGCTGCTCTATTATAATTTTTTAGATTTTTACCCGAAAGCCTATCAAGTGCTGGGCAGGGCGTTATATTAAAGTCTCCACCAATTATAATATTTTCATTAATCAGAGGATACAGTTTATTTTCTATCTTTTCCCAGAATTTTGGAAAAATCCCATTCGGCCCATAGATGTTACAAAATATATATTTAATGTCTTGAATTATTACCTGTAATGGTGTTTAATTTGAATATCCACTTGGATTCTAGTTGTAGTAGTTTTCGGTCTCTGTCCCCTCCTCTTGAGGAGATGGGAACATGATCAATAATCTTGAACCTTAAGTCCTGTACACTATGTCCACTAGTGGCAAAATGCTGTGCCACTGGTTGGTCACTCCCTTGATTCTTAATGGCTGTTCTATTGGCTGATCTATGGTTGGCCATGCGGGTACGGGCATCATCAACCGGTTTCCCTACATAGAACAGTCCACATGGACAATTGATTAGATAAACCACGTAGGTTGTGGTGCAGGTAAGGAAGAATTGAATTCTATAGCTTAAGTTCGTGTCAGGGTGACGGAATGTGGCCCCAGGGATCATTGTATGACATGTAGTGTTACAGCGGTAACATCCTTTCTTCTTAGTAGATAGCCAGGTTTTTTTTGTCATAGCAGTGCTTGGGGTCCGTCACCACCAGTTCCATGTAAAGGTTCGCGAATGAGGGGGCAACGTTCGAGCCCATGGCGGTTCCCTTTATTTGGCAATAATACGACTTCTCAAACCTGAAGTAATTCAACCTGAGACTCAGCTCAAGAATCTGCAGCAGGTAGTGTGCTGGAGGACCCACATATGGGTATCTACTCAAAGCCCTCGCTACCATTTTAATACCCTCTTGTTGCGGTATAATTGTATAGAGGCTATTGACATCAGCCGTTGCTAGAATCCACCCATCTTCCAACCTCAGATCCTTCAGTTTCTCAATGAGATCCATAGAGTCCCTAACATACAATCTCATATTTTTAACGAATGGTTGTAGGAAGAATTCCACGAATTGGGATAGCGGGGATGTGATGGAACCCCGGGCTGAGACAATAGGCCTCCCTGGTGGATGGGACAGGTTCTTATGTACCTTTGGCAAAGTGTACAGTATGGGACATATGGGATGTTCAGTCATCAAGAACCCTCCGATTCTCTCATTGATATATCCTTGCATCACACCCTCCTTAACCAAGGTCTTAATTTCTTTCTGAAACTCCTTGGTTGGATTTCTTTGTAGAGATTGGTTAGTCGTGATGTCACTCAATTGTTCCTTAATCTCTGATTGATAATATTCATAATTCATTATTACAGTGGCTCCCCCTTTAACCGCTGGGCGGATGATGATTTTAGGGTCCGTGGCCGTCTTGATTGATGCAAATTCCTCTTTGGTCAGATTATTCCTAAATCTTGGTTTAGGTGCCATACCCATATCTGTATCCACCAGACGAGAGAATGTTTTGATGCTCGGATTGTAGCTGGTCGGATCGAATTTACTGGCTTTGCGAAATGGGGTACCCGTGTCTGGGTTCATACTGTTGCTGAAAAATTCATTGAGTCTAAGTGACCGTTGAAATTTCTGTTAATTTCATGAAAGTTTAATTTTGACCATACTATCCCTTTAATCTAATAGAACCAAAAGCATGGTATTTTATGCATGTCTTAAAAGGTGTCAGCATAAATATATAAGCATGATGACAGGAAATCTGCTATTGTGTATGTTACTCTGAAATATTTGTTCAGGTTGCAGATTCAGCATTTGTCTGATGACAGGAAGTGTTTTATCAGTGTAGGTCCTGAATGTTTGTGACATGTATTTTTTCCCCTTCTTTTTTATCACTGTACAACATTTTGGCTTATTCTGTTTAAAAACTAGGATTTAGTGCATATGTTGCATATTTTGGCCTTTTTGTGTTTCACCAATATTTAGCTCATTTAATGTCAATATTTGTATTGGCTGTTCTATTAGCTACATTTAAACTAGGCTTAAAGGGACATTCCAGTCAAAATGTAAATGAACATAGATTTATTACATATTTGAATAGAAACATATTTGCAATATACATGTACTGGCAAAAATGCTTCTAGTAAAAGTTATCACTGTTAAAGAGTTAACATTTTTCTCTGCATGTGCATGTGAAGCATAGCTAGATATTGTCACTGCACCCACATATTAAATACTGCAGCTGCTCAGATAATCAGTGGGGCTTGTATCATGTCAACAATTAACAAATTGAGTCATTACCAGATGGTACAAGCACCTTAGGCTCTCTGAATAAGTGTTGTGTTTAAAATGCTGGTGCACGGTGCATACTTAAATACACTTTTGAAAAACCTATAGCTTTTATAAGAAGCATTTTTGCTACTGCATGTATATTACAAAATTGATTCTGTTCAATACCAAAATGCACCCATGTGGTTTCCAATTTTGGCTGGAATATCCCTTTAACTGATGGCAAAAGTTCTCATTGTGCCACTCAAAACATTTGCTGGCACTTATGGGCTTCCAACACCCTGCTTGGTATCACTGGCTACAATTGTAGTACTTTATAAATAATGTTTAATATGAAACTATACTATTTATAAACATTTAAAGGGCTAATAGTGAAAACCAAAAAAAAAAACCATGCAATTATTAATTAGAACATGTCATTTTATCACCATCAACCCTACAAAACAATGTGTATAGCTCTGGATCCTAAAGGAACTGTTGGTCCTCGGTGGAAGCTGACAATGGGCCAATCAGCAGTGCTACTCGCATGATGCAGCTGAGCAACTAGCGGTGTTGATTGTATCTAAATCAGTTTCCTCTTAGGACCAGCAGTCCACTGCGGCTCACAGATAGTAATTTACCTATGCGTTTAACCCCCTTTTTAGAGTTGATAGCGAGTTTAGTTTTTAATACTACTATGGAAACCAATTGTAAATTAACCCCTTTCCAATAAACATGATTATCAGGGCTGTGGAACCTAAACACAAAACCTCCAACTCCAATTTTTTTTTTATTAAATCTCCAACCCGTTCCTAAAAGCGCAATATGTACTAAGAATGGCAAACTTACTAATAGAGTAAATGGTAGCATGGTTTCATCACCACCAGCTGATTAGACAGGCTATTTTTTAGTTATAGCCTTTAT
Organism: Bombina bombina; assembly: GCF_027579735.1. Classification (NCBI taxonomy): domain Eukaryota; kingdom Metazoa; phylum Chordata; class Amphibia; order Anura; family Bombinatoridae; genus Bombina; species Bombina bombina. The sequence goes on along the minus strand of NC_069501.1, from coordinate 1,200,406,238 downwards.
TTTCAATAGAGCTGTGAGAGGAATATGTGTGTATGCTCGCCAACTAGTGCACACTACCTGTTAGTTTCAAAACAGATAGCTTGAACTTCTTTTCATACAAATAAACATGTTTAAATAGTGCTCTTTTACATGCTTGTTGGTAATTTTTTTAGTTTCATATTCCCCTTTAACAACTGACAACCCTGGTAACTAAACCTTTAAAATTATGTTTCCAATTTTTATATTAATTTTAAAGGGATTCTAAACCGAATTTTTATTCTTTCATGATTTAGAAAGAGCATGCAATTTTAAACAACTTTCCAATTTACTTCTATTATCTTATATGCTTAATTATCTTGATATCCTTTGTTGAAAAGCATATCTAAATAGGCACAGTAGCTGCTGATTGGTGGCTGCACATAGATGCCTCTTGGGATGGGCTTACCCATGTGCATTGCTATATCTTAATAGAAGTTAAGTGAAATTTTGTTTAAAATTGTATTCTCTATCTGAATCATGAAAAAAAGTGTTTAATGTCCCTTTAAGCAACTTTTTAATTTACTCCCATTATCAATTTTACTTTGTTCTCTTGCTATCTTTATTTACAAAGCAGCTGTGTAAAGCTTAGGAGCCAGCACATTTTAGGTTCAGCACCCTGGATATCGCTTGCTTATTGGTGACTACATTCAGCAAACCAATAAGCAAGCGCAACCCAGGTTCAGAACCAAAAATGAGTTGGCTCCTAAGCTTTACATTTCTGCTTTTTAAATTAAAGATAGCAAGAGAACAAAG